>NC_136273.1:68243465-68368465 GCF_964187855.1 Myxine glutinosa
CACTTGTATTAGTGTGGAAAAAACACTTTTTGCACTTGTGATAGTGTTGAAAAACCACTTTTCGCACTTGTGTTAGTGTTGAAAAACCACTTTTCGCACTTGTGTTGGTGCAGGAAACCACTTTTGCACTTGTATTAGCGTGGAAAAAACACTTTTTGCACTTGAGATAGTGTTGAAAAACCACTTTTCGCACTTGTGTTAGTGTTGAAAAACCACTTTTCGCACTTGTGTTGGTGCAGGAAACCACTTTTGCACTTGTATTAGTGTGGAAAAACCACTTTTTGCACTTGTGTTAGTGTTGAAAAACCACTTTTCGCACTTGTGTTAGTGTTGAAAAACCACTTTACGCACTTGTGTTGGTGCAGGAAACCACTTTCGCACTTGTATTAGTGTGGAAAAACCACTTTTCGCACTTGTGTTAGTGTTGAAAAACCACTTTTCGCACTTGTGTTAGTGTTGAAAAACCACTTTTCGCACTTGTGTTGGTGCAGGAAACCACTTTTGCACTTGTATTAGTGTGGAAAAACACTTTTTGCACTTATGATAGTGTTGAAAAACCACTTTTCGCACTTGTGTTAGTGTTGAAAAACCACTTTTCGCACTTGTGTTAGTGTTGAAAAACCACTTTTCGCACTTGTGTTGGTGCAGGAAACCACTTTTGCACTTGTATTAGTGTGGAAAAAACACTTTTCGCACTTGTGTTAGTGTTGAAAAACCACTTTTCGCACTTGTGTTGGTGCAGGAAACCACTTTTGCACTTGTATTAGTGTGGAAAAAACACTTTTTGCACTTGTGTTGGTGCAGGAAACCACTTTTGCTCTTGTATTAGTGTGGAAAAACCACTTTTCGCACTTGTGTTAGTGTTGAAAAACCACTTTTCGCACTTGTGTTAGTGTTGGAAAAACCACTTTTCGCACTTGTGTTAGTGTTGAAAAACCACTTTTCGCACTTGCATTAGTGTTGAAAAACCACTTTTCGCACTTGTGTTGGTGCAGGAAACCACTTTTGCACTTGTATTAGTGTGGAAAAAACACTTTTTGCACTTGTGATAGTGTTGAAAAACCACTTTTTGCACTTGTGTTAGTGTTGAAAAACCACTTTTCGCACTTGTGTTGGTGCAGGAAACCACTTTTGCACTTGTATTAGTGTGGAAAAAACACTTTTTGCACTTGTGTTAGTGTTGAAAAACCACTTTTCGCACTTGGGTTAGTGTTGAAAAACCACTTTTCGCACTTGTGTTGGTGCAGGAAACCACTTTTGCACTTGTATTAGTGTGGAAAAAACACTTTTCGCACTTGTGTTAGTGTTGAAAAACCACTTTTCGCACTTGTGTTAGTGTTGGAAAAACCACTTTTCGCACTTGTGTTAGTGTTGAAAAACCACTTTTCGCACTTGTGTTGGTGCAGGAAACCACTTTCGCACTTGTATTAGTGTGGAAAAACCACTTTTCGCACTTGTGTTGGTGCAGGAAACCACTTTCGCACTTGTATTAGTGTGGAAAAACCACTTTTCGCACTTGTGTTAGTGTTGAAAAACCACTTTTCGCACTTGTGTTAGTGTTGAAAAACCACTTTTCGCACTTGTGTTGGTGCAGGAAACCACTTTTGCACTTGTATTAGTGTGGAAAAAACACTTTTTGCACTTATGATAGTGTTGAAAAACCACTTTTCGCACTTGTGTTAGTGTTGAAAAACCACTTTTCGCACTTGTGTTAGTGTTGAAAAACCACTTTTCGCACTTGTGTTAGTGTTGAAAAACCACTTTTCGCACTTGTGTTGGTGCAGGAAACCACTTTTGCACTTGTATTGGTGTGGAAAAACCACTTTTCGCACTTGTGTTAGTGTTGAAATACCACTTTTCGCACTTGTGTTAGTGTTGAAAAACCACTTTTCGCACTTGTGTTAGTGTTGAAAAACCACTTTTCGCACTTGTGTTAGTGTTGAAAAACCACTTTTCGCACTTGTGTTAGTGTTTGAAAACCACTTTTCGCACTTGTGTTGGTGCAGGAAACCACTTTTGCACTTGTATTAGTGTGGAAAAAACACTTTTTGCACTTGTGATAGTGTTGAAAAACCACTTTTCGCACTTGTGTTAGTGTTGAAAAACTACTTTTCGCACTTGTGTTGGTGCAGGAAACCACTTTTGCACTTGTATTAGTGTGGAAAACCACTTTTCGCACTTGTGTTAGTGTTGAAAAACCACTTTTCGCACTTGTGTTAGTGCTGAAAAACCACTTTTCGCACTTGTGTTGGTGCAGGAAACCACTTTTGCACTTGTATTAGTGTGGAAAAAACACTTTTTGCACTTGTGATAGTGTTGAAAAACCACTTTTCGCACTTGTGTTAGTGTTGAAAAACCACTTTTCGCACTTGTGTTGGTGCAGGAAACCACTTTTGCACTTGTATTAGCGTGGAAAAAACACTTTTTGCACTTGAGATAGTGTTGAAAAACCACTTTTCGCACTTGTGTTAGTGTTGAAAAACCACTTTTCGCACTTGTGTTAGTGTTGAAAAACCACTTTTCGCACTTGTGTTGGTGCAGGAAACCACTTTTGCACTTGTATTAGTGTGGAAAAAACACTTTTCGCACTTGTGTTAGTGTTGAAAAACCACTTTTCGCACTTGTGTTGGTGCAGGAAACCACTTTTGCACTTGTATTAGTGTGGAAAAACCACTTTTTGCACTTGTGTTAGTGTTGAAATACCACTTTTCGCACTTGTGTTGGTGCAGGAAACCACTTTTGCACTTGTATTAGTGTGGAAAAACCACTTTTTGCACTTGTGTTAGTGTTGAAAAACCACTTTTCGCACTTGTGTTAGTGTTGAAAAACCACTTTTCGCACTTGTGTTAGTGTTGAAAAACCACTTTTCGCACTTGTGTTAGTGTTGAAAAACCACTTTTCGCACTTGCGTTGGTGCAGGAAACCACTTTCGCACTTGTATTAGTGTGGAAAAACCACTTTTCGCACTTGTGTTGGTGCAGGAAACCACTTTCGCACTTGTATTAGTGTGGAAAAACCACTTTTCGCACTTGTGTTAGTGTTGAAAAATCACTTTTCGCACTTGTGTTAGTGTTGAAAAACCACTTTTCGCACTTGTGTTGGTGCAGGAAACCACTTTTGCACTTGTATTAGTGTGGAAAAAACACTTTTTGCACTTATGATAGTGTTGAAAAACCACTTTTCGCACTTGTGTTAGTGTTGAAAAACCACTTTTCGCACTTGTGTTAGTGTTGAAAAACCACTTTTCGCACTTGTGTTAGTGTTGAAAAACCACTTTTCGCACTTGTGTTGGTGCAGGAAACCACTTTTGCACTTGTATTAGTGTGGAAAAAACACTTTTCGCACTTGTGTTAGTGTTGAAAAACCACTTTTCGCACTTGTGTTAGTGTTGAAAAACGACTTTTCGCACTTGTGTTGGTGCAGGAAACCACTTTTGCACTTGTATTGGTGTGGAAAAACCACTTTTCGCACTTGTGTTAGTGTTGAAATACCACTTTTTGCACTTGTGTTAGTGTTGAAAAACCACTTTTCGCACTTGTGTTAGTGTTGAAAAACCACTTTTCGCACTTGTGTTAGTGTTGAAAAACCACTTTTCGCACTTGTGTTAGTGTTGAAAAACACTTTTCGCACTTGTGTTGGTGCAGGAAACCACTTTTGCACTTGTATTAGTGTGGAAAAAACACTTTTTGCACTTGTGATAGTGTTGAAAAACCACTTTTCGCACTTGTGTTAGTGTTGAAAAACTACTTTTCGCACTTGTGTTGGTGCAGGAAACCACTTTTGCACTTGTATTAGTGTGGAAAAACCACTTTTCGCACTTGTGTTAGTGTTGAAAAACCACTTTTCGCACTTGTGTTAGTGCTGAAAAACCACTTTTCGCACTTGTGTTGGTGCAGGAAACCACTTTTGCACTTGTATTAGTGTGGAAAAAACACTTTTTGCACTTGTGATAGTGTTGAAAAACCACTTTTCGCACTTGTGTTAGTGTTGAAAAACCACTTTTCGCACTTGTGTTGGTGCAGGAAACCACTTTTGCACTTGTATTAGCGTGGAAAAAACACTTTTTGCACTTGAGATAGTGTTGAAAAACCACTTTTCGCACTTGTGTTAGTGTTGAAAAACCACTTTTCGCACTTGTGTTGGTGCAGGAATCCACTTTTGCACTTGTATTAGTGTGGAAAAGCCACTTTTCGCACTTGTGTTAGTGTTGAAAAACCACTTTTCGCACTTGTGTTAGTGTTGAAAAACCATTTTACGCACTTGTGTTGGTGCAGGAAACCACTTTCGCACTTGTATTAGTGTGGAAAAACCACTTTTCGCACTTGTGTTAGTGTTGAAAAACCACTTTTCGCACTTGTGTTAGTGTTGAAAAACCACTTTTCGCACTTGTGTTGGTGCAGGAAACCACTTTTGCACTTGTATTAGTGTGGAAAAAACACTTTTTTGCACTTATGATAGTGTTGAAAAACCACTTTTCGCACTTGTGTTAGTGTTGAAAAACCACTTTTCGCACTTGTGTTAGTGTTGAAAAACCACTTTTCGCACTTGTGTTGGTGCAGGAAACCACTTTTGCACTTGTATTAGTGTGGAAAGAACACTTTTCGCACTTGTGTTAGTGTTGAAAAACCACTTTTCGCACTTGTGTTGGTGCAGGAAACCACTTTTGCACTTGTATTAGTGTGGAAAAACCACTTTTTGCACTTGTGTTAGTGTTGAAATACCACTTTTCGCACTTGTGTTGGTGCAGGAAACCACTTTTGCACTTGTATTAGTGTGGAAAAACCACTTTTTGCACTTGTGTTAGTGTTGAAAAACCACTTTTCGCACTTGTGTTAGTGTTGAAAAACCACTTTTCGCACTTGTGTTAGTGTTGAAAAACCACTTTTCGCACTTGTGTTGGTGCAGGAAACCACTTTTGCACTTGTATTAGTGTGGAAAAAACACTTTTCGCACTTGTGTTAGTGTTGAAAAACCACTTTTCGCACTTGTGTTGGTGCAGGAAACCACTTTTGCACTTGTATTAGTGTGGAAAAACCACTTTTTGCACTTGTGTTAGTGTTCAAATACCACTTTTCGCACTTGTGTTGGTGCAGGAAACCACTTTTGCACTTGTATTAGTGTGGAAAAACCACTTTTTGCACTTGTGTTAGTGTTGAAAAACCACTTTTCGCACTTGTGTTAGTGTTGAAAAACCACTTTTCGCACTTGTGTTAGTGTTGAAAAACTACTTTTCGCACTTGTGTTAGTGTTGAAAAACCACTTTTCGCACTTGTGTTAGTGTTGAAAAACCACTTTTGGCACTTGTGTTAGTGTTGAAAAACCACTTTTCGCACTTGTGTTGGTGTAGGAAACCACTTTTGCACTTGTATAAGTGTGGAAAAACCAGTTTTCACACTTGTGTTAGTGTTGAAAAACCACTTTTCGCACTTGTGTTAGTGTTGAAAAACCACTTTTCGCACTTGTGTTGGTGCAGGAAACCACTTTTGCACTTGTATTAGTGTGGAAAAAACACTTTTTGCACTTGTGATAGTGTTGAAAAGCCACTTTTCGCACTTGTCTTAGTGTTGAAAAACCACTTTTCGCACTTGTGTTGGTGCAGGAAACCACTTTTGCACTTGTATTAGTGTGGGAAACCACTTTTCGCACTTGTGTTAGTGTTGAAAAACCACTTTTCGCACTTGTGTTAGTGCTGAAAAACCACTTTTCGCACTTGTGTTGGTGCAGGAAACCACTTTTGCACTTGTATTAGTGTGGAAAAAACACTTTTTGCACTTGTGATAGTGTTGAAAAACCACTTTTTGCACTTGTGTTTGTGCAGGAAACCACTTTTGCACTTGTATTAGCGTGGAAAAAACACTTTTTGCACTTGAGATAGTGTTGAAAAACCACTTTTCGCACTTGTGTTAGTGTTGAAAAACCACTTTTCGCACTTGTGTTGGTGCAGGAAACCACTTTTGCACTTGTATTAGTGTGGAAAAACCACTTTTCGCACTTGTGTTAGTGTTGAAAAACCACTTTTCGCACTTGTGTTAGTGTTGAAAAACCACTTTACGCACTTGTGTTGGTGCAGGAAACCACTTTTGAACTTGTATTAGTGTGGAAAAAACACTTTTTGCACTTGTGATAGTGTTGAAAAACCACCTTTCGCACTTGTGTTAGTGTTGAAAAACCACTTTTCGCACTTGTGTTGGTGCAGGAAACCACTTTTGCACTTGTATTAGTGTGGAAAAAACACTTTTTGCACTTGTGTTGGTGCAGGAAACCACTTTTGCACTTGTATTAGTGTGGGAAAACCACTTTTCGCACTTGTGTTAGTGTTGAAAAACCACTTTTCGCACTTGTGTTAGTGTTGGAAAAACCACTTTTCGCACTTGTGTTAGTGTTGAAAAACCACTTTTCGCACTTGTATTAGTGTTGAAAAACCACTTTTCGCACTTGTGTTGGTGCAGGAAACCACTTTTGCACTTGTATTAGTGTGGAAAAAAACACTTTTTGCACTTGTGATAGTGTTGAAAAACCACTTTTTGCACTTGTGTTAGTGTTGAAAAACCACTTTTCGCACTTGTGTTGGTGCAGGAAACCACTTTTGCACTTGTATTAGTGTGGAAAAAACACTTTTTGCACTTGTGTTAGTGTTGAAAAACCACTTTTCGCACTTGGGTTAGTGTTGAAAAACCACTTTTCGCACTTGTGTTGGTGCATGAAACCACTTTCGCACTTGTATTAGTGTGGAAAAACCACTTTTCGCACTTGTGTTAGTGTTGAAAAACCACTTTTCGCACTTGTGTTAGTGTTGGAAAAACCACTTTTCGCACTTGTGTTATTGTTGAAAAACCACTTTTCGCACTTGTATTAGTGTTGAAAAACCACTTTTCGCACTTGTGTTGGTGCAGGAAACCACTTTCGCACTTGTATTAGTGTGGAAAAACCACTTTTCGCACTTGTGTTAGTGTTGAAAAACCACTTTTCGCACTTGTGTTAGTGTTGAAAAACCACTTTTCGCACTTGTGTTGGTGCAGGAAACCACTTTTGCACTTGTATTAGTGTGGAAAAAACACTTTTTGCACTTATGACAGTGTTGAAAAAACACTTTTCGCACTTGTGTTAGTGTTGAAAAACCACTTTTCACACTTGTGTTAGTGTTGAAAAACCACTTTTCGCACTTGTGTTAGTGTTGAAAAACCACTTTTCGCACTTGTGTTGGTGCAGGAAACCACTTTTGCACTTGTATTAGTGTGGAAAAAACATTTTTCGCACTTGTGTTAGTGTTGAAAAACCACTTTTCGCACTTGTGTTAGTGTTGAAAAACGACTTTTCGCACTTGTGTTGGTGCAGGAAACCACTTTTGCACTTGTATTAGTGTGGAAAAACCACTTTTCGCACTTGTGTTAGTGTTGAAAAACCACTTTTCGCACTTGTGTTGGTGCAGGCAACCACTTTTGCACTTGTATAAGTGTGGAAAAACCACTTTTCACACTTGTGTTAGTGTTGAAAAACCACTTTTCGCACTTGTGTTAGTGCTGAAAAACGACTTTTCGCACTTGTGTTGGTGCAGGAAACCACTGCCACTGCAAAATCTGGAAACAGAATTAAAATCCGACCTATCGTTGGCCCTGCAAGGATTCAAAAAGAACTAGGATTATTTTTCCTCTGCAAGAATGTACGGAGCTCTTAAATCTCCATCCCTTAACATCCATCAACAATCCATCATGTTCCCCATAGCTATTGGCGTTATGCATCTAACGGTGAGCATAAAAATCGTCAAAAAATATTTTAAGACCACTTTATTGGACAAAACGAGGTGCGGCCTAACTTCTAGTCAAGACCACGGCCCGAAAACGATAACTACGAGAATAGCACTCGCACCCCCGGTGCAATACTCGAAAACCGATTCCAAAATGGCCCCTCGCTACGATTTGCCACGATCATATTTTATTTTCACCACTTCAAATCGACCGATTTTCACGAAATAAAATACCCCATTCGATGCACTGATATCATATTTGCGGCAAAAACGAAAACAGATTCTAATTTGGAAATAAAATGAAGCCGTGCACGATGAACCAAAAATCTCTTCAGCATCCAAAGTCGTGCCGCGGAACGTGGTGACGTCATCGCGCTTTACATCGCGCTTTACATCTCACCGTCATCGCGCTTTACACTCAAACGACCTATTTTATATAAGTTCATCTTTTGGATAACTCGGTCAAACTTTGCCCATTCTTCTCCAAATAAAGGTTGCCGTTACCTACAGATAACCCTCTATCCTCCTAGAAGCGAGGTCAGGATGAATTTCGTAATAAAAATTAAGTCCTTCGGCGACGGAAATTTAACATGGGGCTTTCCTATGTAACTTTACCCCGAGGTAATTCCACCAAAAATCCCCGAAATTTCGCGGGTCCCGTTCTATTGAGTGCCAAGCCAATCTAGCGACTGCAAAATCTGGAAACAGAATTAAAATCCGACCTATCGTTGGCCCTGGAAGGATTCAAAAAGAACCAGGATTATCTTTCCTCTGCAAGAATGTACGGAGCTCTTAAATCTTCATCCCTTAACATCCATCGACAATCCATCATGTTCCCCATAGCTATTGATGTTATGCATCTAACGGTGAGCATAAGAACCATCAAAAAATATTTTAAAACCACTTTATTGGACAAAATGAGGTGCGGCCTAGCATCTAGTCGAGACCAAGTCACCCAGGCCGATCACCCATTCCGACCCCAAATTCCTCATCGACGATAACTAAACAATATATTATATGAATCGCACCGTACATACCTCCTTCTAGATCTTGATCTTGTCTTGATATACTCACTCAGGCTCACTCTATCACGACTGAGTCCTCTCAGCTCTTCCAAATGGCGTCCGTTCCGCCTCGTGTCCAGTCCAACTCCGAGCTCTTCTTCTTCGAAAGACCTTTGACCCTCATGGCGGGGGCGTGATGACGTCACTGCGCTTCAGTCTTAGAAAACTAATTTTTATATAAGTTAATATTTTCAATAACTCCTAGAGGCGAAGTCTTAGAGAATTTCGCAATAAGAAATAGAGTCCTTCGGCGACGGAAATTTAACACGGTGTTTTCCTATGTAACTTTACCCTGAGGTAATTTTACCAGAAATCCCCGAAATTTCACGGGTCCAGCCCTATTGAGTGCCTGCGGCCTCTCAGGTCCCTTCACAGAGTCGGGCTAGAGTCAAGCTCAAAAGGGTTTTCTTTCCCCACTGATTCCGCCAAGCCCGTTCCCTTGGCTGTGGGATCGCTGGATAGTAGATAGGGACAGTGAGGATCTCGTTCATCCCTTCATGCGCGTCACTGTTTAGATGACGAAATGAATGAGTTCATTCATTTTCGCTGCATGATTTCGGGTGACACCGTCACAATTTCGGTCTTTGAGGCCGGCCGATAGGCACAGTGTGACCGGAAGGGACGAGGTTCTCCTGACCACGTGGCCCTTGACTTGGTTTGTCCGCACAATGTGGGCGCTTTCAGGATGAACTTTAGCCGGGGAGCGTTTGGGCGCCCCAGTCTGATACTGCCGCCCACGCGCAGAACAACTTGTGAGTGCACGTGGGTCCCGGCGGTCCCACTGGCCTAGCGCTACCATGTTTAGACAGCGAAAGTCCGTCCCCGGGCACCACGTCTGACTGTCTTATTCAGAGAGCATGGCGACGTGGGCACGGTAGGACACCCGCGGAGCCCCGGCGGACCAGGGGCGCACGAGCCTACGCGTTAGCGTGCTACGGCGGAATCAACGGCTTCGGCCACGGCCGGGCCGATATTCGGCCCGGTCGCCCGGAAAATGAACTGGTTCGACGCCCGCGCTAGAGAGGTCGCGGGCGACTGAGATGTATTAACCAATAATTAATTAATTTGAGACGTCCGATTTCTAGTGTTTGGAAATTTGGAAGAGCTTGACCCTAGCCTTTCCCTTGCGAGGGCAAGGAGGAACTTAACACTTGACACTTAAGCTTAGTTTGAAGTACACCCTGCCAGCGCTCCCGGTGGGACGGCAGGGCAACCAGAAGGGACGAGGTTCTCCTGACCACGTGGCCCTCGATCTGGGAAGCGAGAGGCGTTCCATTAGTGGACGCGCCCCTCACGCCCGACTTTTGGGCGGCCCCGGCAGGCCGTTTGTTTTGACGTTCCGTGACAGGCCCCGCACCCCCACCTCAGGGCCGACCGGGCGACCGGAATGAATCCCGGTGTCCCGATCCGAACCTTCAGAGCGGGCCGGCTGCACTTTCCGTCCCTGTGGTCCCAAATACCGGAACCACCCGCATACCACTTTATTCGACAAAATGAGGTGCGGCCTACAGCCTTAGAAAACCAACCCTATATAAGTCAATACCTCCAACGACACAGGCGCGCATTCGTGCCGCGTGACGTGGTGACGTCATCACGCTTTCACCTTAAAAGATTTATTTGATATAAATTGATATAAGCCTTAGAAAACCAACCCTACAGAAGTCAAATGGTCCAATAAAGGGTGATGGGAGGGTGATGGGAGGGTGATGGGAGGGTGATGGCAGGGTGATGGGAGGGTGATGGCAGAGGGTGATGGGGGAGGGTGATGGCAGGGTGATGGGAGGGTGATGGCAGGGTGATGGGGGAGGGTGATGGGGGAGGGTGATGGGGCAGGGTGATGGGAGGGTGATGGGAGGGTGATGGGAGGGTGATGGGAGGGTGATGGGATGGGAGGGAGGAGTTTGTTTTGACGTTCCGTGACAGGCCCCGCACCCCCACCTCCGGGCCGACCGGGCGACCGGAATGAATCCCGGTGTCCCGATCCGAACCTTCAGAGCGGGCCGGCTGGGGAGTGCCAAGCACCCCGTACCTGCACTTTCTGTCCCTGCGGTCCCAAATACCGGAACCACCCGAATACCACTTTATTTGACAAAATGAGGTGCGGCCTACAGCCTTAGAAAACCAACCCTAAATAAGTCAATACCTCCAACGACACAGGTGCGCATTCGTGCCGCGTGACGTGGTGACGTCATCGCGCTTTCACCTTAAAAGATTTATTTGATATTTTGATATAAACCTTAGAAAACCAACCCTACAGAAGTCAAATGGTCCAATAAAGGGTGATGGGAGGGTGATGGCAGGGTGATGGGAGGGTGGTGGGAGGGTGATGGCAGGGTGGTGGGAGGGTGATGGCAGGGTGGTGGGAGGGTGATGGCAGGGTGATGGGAGGGTGATGGCAGGGTGATGGGAGGGTGATGGCAGGGTGATGGGAGGGTGATGGGAGGGTGATGGGAGGGTGATGGCAGGGTGATGGGAGGGTGATGGTAGGGTGATGGGGGAGGGTGATGGGGGAGGGTGATGGGGCCTCCCTATAGAAGTCAGTATCTCCAACGACACAGGCGCGCATTCGTGCCGCGTGACGTGGTGACGTCATCACACTTTCCCCTCAAAAGACCCATTTGATATCTATCTATATTATAATAGCCGTAGATGATTCTGTCTGTCTGTCTGTCTATCTGTTGGGTGTCTGTCCGGGGTGTGGCTTACTCGGTTTGCAGAGTAGCTCCACCCATAGCTCCACCCATTCTGGGAGTGGCTATAAACAAATATCCACCATTTTATTAACTCGCATAGCTTTGAGTCCTGTTTTGTAGGCCCGTGGTGTCTTGCTCTCCCCCAGTTTTATTTCAAATCAAATTCGATAAATCATTTCATTTTTCACAGTCGCTAACATAGTTTTAGACTCGGTTGAAAAAAAACGGGAAGAAAATCCGATGAAAGTTGCCGTTTATAGAACGAAATGGTTCTCAAAGGCCTGTAACTTCAAGGCCATTGAGTCTCTCTCACGCCTTTATCTCCAATCTAACTCACCATATGATTTCATTTTTATCGATGGTTTTACTTTTAGACTCGGTGTCAGCAATAATTGAGAACAATCCACACACGCGGGAAAATGCAGAGATATATATTTTAAAATCGCGTCATGGTGTATCATACACCGCCCAACATGACACCGCCGGCAATGTGTCGATATATATTAAAAATTCGCTTTTGCTTTTCCGTTATGATATATTACTATTTCGTTTGATGATAGTCGTCACAAAAACGTCAACAATGATGCCGACATATATTTCTTCGTTTTTATTTCATTCAACATATTAGCCGGAAGTAAAATATGTTTCAGGAAATTACCGAGAGATATTTCTTCGTTTTTTTTATTAGTTATGTGCGCATACACTTTAAATAGGTTTATTTGAAATCTTTAATTTTCCACAAACATTCCACACACGCGGGAAAATGCAGAGATATATTTTTTAAAATCGCGTCATGGTGTATCATACACCGCCCAACATGACACCGACGGCAATGTGTCGATATCTATTTTAAATTCGATATATCATTTCATTTTTCACAGTCGCTAACATAGTTTTAGACTCGGTTGAAAAAAAACGAGAAGAAAATCCGATGAAAGTTGCCGTTTATAGAACGAAATGAATTCTCAAATGCCTGTAACTTCAAGGCCATTGAGTCTCTCTCACGCCTTTATCTCCAATCTAACTCACCATATGATTTCATTTTTATCGATGGTTTTAGAGTCGGTGTCAGCAATAATTGAGAACATTCCACACACGCGGGAAAATGCAGATATATTTTTTAAAATCGCGTCATGGTGTATCATACACCGCCTAACATGACACCGACGGCAACGTGTCGATACATATTAAAAATTCGATATATCATTTCATTTTTCACAGTCGCTAACATAGTTTTCGACTCGGTTGAAAAAAAACGGGAAGGAAATCCAATGAAAGTTGCCGTTTATAGAACGAAATGAATTCTCAAACGCCTGTAACTTCAACTTCAAGGCCATTGAGTCTCTCTCACGCCTTTATCTCCAATCTAACTCACCATATGATTTCATTTTTATCGATGGTTTTGGACTCGGTGTCAGCAATAATTGAGAACATTCCACACACGCGGGAAAATGCAGAGATATATTTTTAAAAATCGCGTCATGGTGTATCATACACCGCCCAACATGACACCGACGGCAACGTGTCGATATATATTAAAAATTCGCTTTTGCTTTTCCGTTAAGATATATTACTTTTTCGTTTGATGACAGTCGTCACAAAAACGTCAACAATGATGCCGACATATATTTCTTCGTTTTTATTTAATTCAACATTATTAGCCGGAAGTAAAATATGTTTCAGGAAATTACCGAGAGATATTTCTTCGTTTTTTAAAATTAGTTATGTGCGAATACACTTTACATAGGTTTATTTGAAATCTTTAATTTTCCACAATATAATTTACTTGCCATTTATCATTTGATGATTACGAGACAAATTCCTCTTGAGGATCGTGACAATTCATGCGCTGCGTGGAAACTTCTATTTCCAAAATGAATGAGACGATCGATGAAGAACGCAGACTTGAACAGGATGCAGCAAGAAAACGAATGAGACGGGCGAACGAGTCCATCGACGAACGTCAATGCAAACTTGCGGGGTCACCCGTGGGAATCCCACGGGCATGGATGTGTGTGACATTTCGACATATTGAGTTAGATGCTGCACATTCATTTTTACAAAATGGTTACTGGCAAGTCATCAGATCCAGAAATGGTGTAAAAACCACCGTTTAGAGGCCATTTTTCCCCGCAAAGCGGGGGTTGGCCTTTTCGGGGACCGTGGTAGTTGTTGTTTTTTTGTCCCCTTTTTGAAGCAATGTTTTACGGCCGGATGCCCTTCCTGACGCCAACCCTTTTTGCCGCCTTCAACGACAAACAGGGAATTACCAGTGAACTGGTACTCAATTAGCCGACCTCGGAAGGATGACAGGCTGAGTCAACCCCCCTGGCATTAATTCGGCGATCGACCGAGATTCGAACCCAGGATCCTAAGCCGGCACCCTAGCCGCTAGCCCAACACCAGAAATGGTGTCATGAACACAATTTATTTACGCACAAGCACAAAAGCAAGACGGGCCGATTTCCGATTCCGACGGGCCGACGGGCGAGACGGGCCGATTTCCGATTCCGACGGGCCGATTTGGAGCAAGAAAAAGAACGAGACGGGAGAAAAAGGAGAGAAACGAGACGGGGAAAGCCGATTGGAGAGGCGAGTGAGGCGCGATTGGAGAGGAGTGTGAGGCGCGATTGGAGAGGAGTGTGAGGCACGATTGGAGAGGAGTGTGAGGCGTGATTGGAGAGGAGTGTGAGGCACGATTGGAGAGGAGTGATTGGAGGGGAGTGTGAGACACGATTGGAGAGGAGTGTGAGGCACGATTGGAGAGGAGTGTGAGGCGCGATTGGAGAGGAGTGTGAGGCGCGATTGGAGAGGAGTGTGAGGCGCGATTGGAGAGGCGTGTGAAGGATTGCAGAGGAGAGGAGTGTGAGGGATTGGAGAGGTGAGGGATTGGAAAGGAGAGGGATGTGAGGGTTTGGAGAGGAGAGGAGTGCTAGGTGGAGAGAGGAGAGTGTCAGGTGGAGACAGGAGAGTGTCAGGTGGAGACAGGAGAGTGTCAGGTGGAGAGGAGTGAGGGGTCACATATTATGTGAAATAACTAAATTCACACCATTTCTGGATCTGATGACTTGCCAGTAACCATTTTGTAAAAATGAATGTGCAGCATATAACTCAATATGTCGAAATGTCACACACATCCATGCCCGTGGGATTCCCACGGGTGACCCCGCTAGTAAGTTAATATTCTGATATAAGCTTTAGAAAACCAACCCTATATAAGTCAATACCTCCAACGATACAGGTGCGCAAAATACAAAATCACAAAAGATTTATTTGATATAAGTTAATATTTTGAATAACTCAGTCAATATCAGTCCGAATTTCGCCAAATAAAGGTTCCCGTTATCCACAGATACCCCTGTATCCTCCTAGAGGCGAAGTCAGGATGAATTTCGCAAAAAATAAAGTCCTTCGGCAACGAAGATTTAACATGGGGCTTTCCTATGTAACTTTACCCCGAGGTAATTTCACCAAAAATCCCCGAAATTTCGCGGGTCCCGTTCTATTGAGTGTTAAGCTAATCTAGCGACTGCAAAATCTGGAAACAGAATTAAAATCCGACCTATCGTTGGCCCTGGAAGGATTCAAAAAGAACTAGGATTATTTTTCCTCTGCAAGAATGTACGGAGCTCTTAAATCTCCATCCCTTAACATCCATCAACAATCCATCATGTTCCCCATAGCTATTGGCGTTATGCATCTAACGGTGAGCATAAAAATCGTCAAAAAATATTTTAAGACCACTTTATTGGACAAAACGAGGTGCGGCCTAACTTCTAGTCAAGACCACGGCCCGAAAACGATAACTACGAGAATAGCACTCGCACCCCCGGTGCAATACTCGAAAACCGATTCCAAAATGGCCCCTCGCTACGATTTGCCACGATCATATTTTATTTTCACCACTTCAAATCGACCGATTTCACGAAATAAAATACCCCATTCGATGCACTGATATCATGTTTGCGGCAAAAACGAAAACAGATTCTAATTTGGAAATAAAATGAAGCCGTGCACGATGAACCAAAAATCTCTTCAGCAGCCAAAGTCGTGCCGCGGAACGTGGTGACGTCATCGCGCTTTACATCGCGCTTTACATCGCGCTTTACATCTCACCGTCATCGCGCTTTACACTCAAACGACCTATTTTATATAAGTTCATATTTTGGTTCCACACTAATACGGTTCATAATACGTTCATAACGCGTATTAGTGTGGAAAAAACACTTTTTGCACGTGTGATAGTGTTGAAAAACCACTTTTCGCACTTGTGTTAGTGTTGAAAAACCACTTTTCGCACTTGTGTTGGTGCAGGAAACCACTTTTGCACTTGTATTAGCGTGGAAAAAACACTTTTTGCACTTGAGATAGTGTTTAAAAACCACTTTTCGCACTTGTGTTAGTGTTGAAAAACCACTTTTCACACTTGTGTTGGTGCAGGAAACCACTTTTGCACTTGTATTAGTGTGGAAAAAACACTTTTTGCACGTGTGATAGTGTTGAAAAACCACTTTTCGCACTTGTGTTGGTGCAGGAAACCACTTTTGCACTTGTATTAGTGTGGAAAAAACACTTTTTGCACTTGTGTTGGTGCAGGAAACCACTTTTGCACTTGTATTAGTGTGGAAAAACCACTTTTCGCACTTGTGTTAGTGTTGAAAAACCACTTTTCACACTTGTGTTAGTGTTGAAAAACCACTTTTCGCACTTGTGTTAGTGTTGAAAAACCACTTTTCGCACTTGTGTTGGTGCAGGAAACCACTTTTGCACTTGTATTAGTGTGGAAAAAACACTTTTCGCACTTGTGTTAGTGTTGAAAAACCACTTTTCGCACTTGTGTTAGTGTTGAAAAACCACTTTTCGCACTTGTGTTAGTGTTGAAAAACCACTTTTCGCACTTGTGTTGGTGCAGGAAACCACTTTTGCACTTGTATTAGTGTGGAAAAACCACTTTTCGCACTTGTGTTAGTGTTGAAAAACCACTTTTCGCACTTGTGTTAGTGTTGAAAAACCACTTTTCGCATTTGTGTTAGTGTTGAAAAACCACTATTCGCACTTGTATTAGTGTTGAAAAACCACTTTTCGCACTTGTGTTAGTGTTGAAAAACCACTTTTCACACTTGTGTTGGTGCAGGAAACCACTTTTGCACTTGTATTAGTGTGGAAAAAACACTTTTTGCACTTGTGATAGTGTTGAAAAACCACTTTTCGCACATGTGTTGGTGCAGGAAACCACTTTTGCACTTGTGATATTGTAGAAAAACCACTTTTCGCACTTGTGTTGGTGCAGGAAACCACTTTTGCACTTGTATTAGTGCAGGAAACCACATTTCGCACTTGTAATAGTGTGGAAAAAACCACTTTTCGCACTTGTGTTAGTGTTGAAAAACCACTTTTCGCACTTGTGTTGGTGCAGGAAACCACTTTTACACTTGTATTAGTGTGGAAAAAACACTTTTCGCACTTGTGTTAGTGTTGAAAAACCACTTTTCGCACTTGTGTTAGTGTTGAAAAACCACTTTTCAGACTTGTGTTGGTGCAGGAAACCACTTTTGCACTTGTATTAGTGTGGAAAAACCACTTTTCGCACTTGTGTTAGTGTTGAAAAACCACTTTTCGCACTTGTGTTAGTGTTGAAAAACCACTTTTTGCACTTGTGATAGTGTTGAAAAACCACTATTCGCACTTGTGTTAGTGTTGAAAAACCACTTTTCGCACTTTTGTTGGTGCAGGAAACCACTTTTGCACTTGTATTAGTGTGAAAAAACCACTTTTCGCACTTGTATTAGTGTGGAAAAACCACTTTTCGCACTTGTGTTAGTGTTGAAAAACCCACTTTTCGCACTTGTGTTAGTGTTGAAAAACCACTTTTCGCACTTGTGGTAGTGTTGAAAAACCACTTTTCGCACTTGTGTTGGTGCAGGAAACCACTTTTGCACTTGTATTAGTGTGGAAAAAACACTTTTTGCACTTGTGATAGTGTTGAAAAACCACTTTTCACACTTGTGTTAGTGTTGAAAAACCACTTTTCGCACTTGTGTTGGTGCAGGAAACCACTTTTGCACTTGTATTAGTGTGGAAAAAACACTTTTTGCACTTGTGATAGTGTTGAAAAACCACTTTTCGCACTTGTGTTAGTGTTGAAAAACCACTTTTCGCACTTGTGTTGGTGCAGGAAACCACTTTTGCACTTGTATTAGTGTGGAAAAAACACTTTTCGCACTTGTGTTGGTGCAGGAAACCACTTTTGCACTTGTATTAGTGTGGAAAAACCACTTTTCGCACTTGTGTTAGTGTTGAAAAACCACTTTTCGCACTTGTGTTAGTGTTGAAAAACCACTTTACGCACTTGTGTTGGTGCAGGAAACCACTTTTGAACTTGTATTAGTGTGGAAAAAACACTTTTTGCACTTGTGATAGTGTTGAAAAACCACCTTTCGCACTTGTGTTAGTGTTGAAAAACCACTTTTCGCACTTGTGTTGGTGCAGGAAACCACTTTTGCACTTGTATTAGTGTGGAAAAAACACTTTTTGCACTTGTGTTGGTGCAGGAAACCACTTTTGCACTTGTATTAGTGTGGGAAAACCACTTTTCGCACTTGTGTTAGTGTTGAAAAACCACTTTTCGCACTTGTGTTAGTGTTGGAAAAACCACTTTTCGCACTTGTGTTAGTGTTGAAAAACCACTTTTCGCACTTGTATTAGTGTTGAAAAACCACTTTTCGCACTTGTGTTGGTGCAGGAAACCACTTTTGCACTTGTATTAGTGTGGAAAAAACACTTTTTGCACTTGTGATAGTGTTGAAAAACCACTTTTTGCACTTGTGTTAGTGTTGAAAAACCACTTTTCGCACTTGTGTTGGTGCAGGAAACCACTTTTGCACTTGTATTAGTGTGGAAAAAACACTTTTTGCACTTGTGTTAGTGTTGAAAAACCACTTTTCGCACTTGGGTTAGTGTTGAAAAACCACTTTTCGCACTTGTGTTGGTGCATGAAACCACTTTCGCACTTGTATTAGTGTGGAAAAACCACTTTTCGCACTTGTGTTAGTGTTGAAAAACCACTTTTCGCACTTGTGTTAGTGTTGGAAAAACCACTTTTCGCACTTGTGTTAGTGTTGAAAAACCACTTTTCGCACTTGTATTAGTGTTGAAAAACCACTTTTCGCACTTGTGTTGGTGCAGGAAACCACTTTCGCACTTGTATTAGTGTGGAAAAACCACTTTTCGCACTTGTGTTAGTGTTGAAAAACCACTTTTCGCACTTGTGTTAGTGTTGAAAAACCACTTTTCGCACTTGTGTTGGTGCAGGAAACCACTTTTGCACTTGTATTAGTGTGGAAAAAACACTTTTTGCACTTATGACAGTGTTGAAAAAACACTTTTCGCACTTGTGTTAGTGTTGAAAAACCACTTTTCACACTTGTGTTAGTGTTGAAAAACCACTTTTCGCACTTGTGTTAGTGTTGAAAAACCACTTTTCGCACTTGTGTTGGTGCAGGAAACCACTTTTGCACTTGTATTAGTGTGGAAAAAACATTTTTCGCACTTGTGTTAGTGTTGAAAAACCACTTTTCGCACTTGTGTTAGTGTTGAAAAACGACTTTTCGCACTTGTGTTGGTGCAGGAAACCACTTTTGCACTTGTATTAGTGTGGAAAAACCACTTTTCGCACTTGTGTTAGTGTTGAAAAACCACTTTTCGCACTTGTGTTGGTGCAGGCAACCACTTTTGCACTTGTATAAGTGTGGAAAAACCACTTTTCACACTTGTGTTAGTGTTGAAAAACCACTTTTCGCACTTGTGTTAGTGCTGAAAAACCACTTTTCGCACTTGTGTTGGTGCAGGAAACCACTGCCACTGCAAAATCTGGAAACAGAATTAAAATCCGACCTATCGTTGGCCCTGCAAGGATTCAAAAAGAACTAGGATTATTTTTCCTCTGCAAGAATGTACGGAGCTCTTAAATCTCCATCCCTTAACATCCATCAACAATCCATCATGTTCCCCATAGCTATTGGCGTTATGCATCTAACGGTGAGCATAAAAATCGTCAAAAAATATTTTAAGACCACTTTATTGGACAAAACGAGGTGCGGCCTAACTTCTAGTCAAGACCACGGCCCGAAAACGATAACTACGAGAATAGCACTCGCACCCCCGGTGCAATACTCGAAAACCGATTCCAAAATGGCCCCTCGCTACGATTTGCCACGATCATATTTTATTTTCACCACTTCAAATCGACCGATTTTCACGAAATAAAATACCCCATTCGATGCACTGATATCATATTTGCGGCAAAAACGAAAACAGATTCTAATTTGGAAATAAAATGAAGCCGTGCACGATGAACCAAAAATCTCTTCAGCATCCAAAGTCGTGCCGCGGAACGTGGTGACGTCATCGCGCTTTACATCGCGCTTTACATCTCACCGTCATCGCGCTTTACACTCAAACGACCTATTTTATATAAGTTCATCTTTTGGATAACTCGGTCAAACTTTGCCCATTCTTCTCCAAATAAAGGTTGCCGTTACCTACAGATAACCCTCTATCCTCCTAGAAGCGAGGTCAGGATGAATTTCGTAATAAAAATTAAGTCCTTCGGCGACGGAAATTTAACATGGGGCTTTCCTATGTAACTTTACCCCGAGGTAATTCCACCAAAAATCCCCGAAATTTCGCGGGTCCCGTTCTATTGAGTGCCAAGCCAATCTAGCGACTGCAAAATCTGGAAACAGAATTAAAATCCGACCTATCGTTGGCCCTGGAAGGATTCAAAAAGAACCAGGATTATCTTTCCTCTGCAAGAATGTACGGAGCTCTTAAATCTTCATCCCTTAACATCCATCGACAATCCATCATGTTCCCCATAGCTATTGATGTTATGCATCTAACGGTGAGCATAAGAACCATCAAAAAATATTTTAAAACCACTTTATTGGACAAAATGAGGTGCGGCCTAGCATCTAGTCGAGACCAAGTCACCCAGGCCGATCACCCATTCCGACCCCAAATTCCTCATCGACGATAACTAAACAATATATTATATGAATCGCACCGTACATACCTCCTTCTAGATCTTGATCTTGTCTTGATATACTCACTCAGGCTCACTCTATCACGACTGAGTCCTCTCAGCTCTTCCAAATGGCGTCCGTTCCGCCTCGTGTCCAGTCCAACTCCGAGCTCTTCTTCTTCGAAAGACCTTTGACCCTCATGGCGGGGGCGTGATGACGTCACTGCGCTTCAGTCTTAGAAAACTAATTTTTATATAAGTTAATATTTTCAATAACTCCTAGAGGCGAAGTCTTAGAGAATTTCGCAATAAGAAATAGAGTCCTTCGGCGACGGAAATTTAACACGGTGTTTTCCTATGTAACTTTACCCTGAGGTAATTTTACCAGAAATCCCCGAAATTTCACGGGTCCAGCCCTATTGAGTGCCTGCGGCCTCTCAGGTCCCTTCACAGAGTCGGGCTAGAGTCAAGCTCAAAAGGGTTTTCTTTCCCCACTGATTCCGCCAAGCCCGTTCCCTTGGCTGTGGGATCGCTGGATAGTAGATAGGGACAGTGAGGATCTCGTTCATCCCTTCATGCGCGTCACTGTTTAGATGACGAAATGAATGAGTTCATTCATTTTCGCTGCATGATTTCGGGTGACACCGTCACAATTTCGGTCTTTGAGGCCGGCCGATAGGCACAGTGTGACCGGAAGGGACGAGGTTCTCCTGACCACGTGGCCCTTGACTTGGTTTGTCCGCACAATGTGGGCGCTTTCAGGATGAACTTTAGCCGGGGAGCGTTTGGGCGCCCCAGTCTGATACTGCCGCCCACGCGCAGAACAACTTGTGAGTGCACGTGGGTCCCGGCGGTCCCACTGGCCTAGCGCTACCATGTTTAGACAGCGAAAGTCCGTCCCCGGGCACCACGTCTGACTGTCTTATTCAGAGAGCATGGCGACGTGGGCACGGTAGGACACCCGCGGAGCCCCGGCGGACCAGGGGCGCGCGAGCCTACGCGTTAGCGTGCTACGGCGGAATCAACGGCTTCGGCCACGGCCGGGCCGATATTCGGCCCGGTCGCCCGGAAAATGAACTGGTTCGACGCCCGCGCTAGAGAGGTCGCGGGCGACTGAGATGTATTAACCAATAATTAATTAATTTGAGACGTCCGATTTCTAGTGTTTGGAAATTTGGAAGAGCTTGACCCTAGCCTTTCCCTTGCGAGGGCAAGGAGGAACTTAACACTTGACACTTAAGCTTAGTTTGAAGTACACCCTGCCAGCGCTCCCGGTGGGACGGCAGGGCAACCAGAAGGGACGAGGTTCTCCTGACCACGTGGCCCTCGATCTGGGAAGCGAGAGGCGTTCCATTAGTGGACGCGCCCCTCACGCCCGACTTTTGGGCGGCCCCGGCAGGCCGTTTGTTTTGACGTTCCGTGACAGGCCCCGCACCCCCACCTCAGGGCCGACCGGGCGACCGGAATGAATCCCGGTGTCCCGATCCGAACCTTCAGAGCGGGCCGGCTGCACTTTCCGTCCCTGTGGTCCCAAATACCGGAACCACCTGCATACCACTTTATTCGACAAAATGAGGTGCGGCCTACAGCCTTAGAAAACCAACCCTATATAAGTCAATACCTCCAACGACACAGGCGCGCATTCGTGCCGCGTGACGTGGTGACGTCATCACGCTTTCACCTTAAAAGATTTATTTGATATAAATTGATATAAGCCTTAGAAAACCAACCCTACAGAAGTCAAATGGTCCAATAAAGGGTGATGGGAGGGTGATGGGAGGGTGATGGGAGGGTGATGGGAGGGTGATGGGAGGGTGATGGCAGAGGGTGATGGGGGAGGGTGATGGCAGGGTGATGGGAGGGTGATGGCAGGGTGATGGGGGAGGGTGATGGGGGAGGGTGATGGGGCAGGGTGATGGGAGGGTGATGGGAGGGTGATGGGAGGGTGATGGGAGGGTGATGGGATGGGAGGGAGGAGTTTGTTTTGACGTTCCGTGACAGGCCCCGCACCCCCACCTCCGGGCCGACCGGGCGACCGGAATGAATCCCGGTGTCCCGATCCGAACCTTCAGAGCGGGCCGGCTGGGGAGTGCCAAGCACCCCGTACCTGCACTTTCTGTCCCTGCGGTCCCAAATACCGGAACCACCCGAATACCACTTTATTTGACAAAATGAGGTGCGGCCTACAGCCTTAGAAAACCAACCCTAAATAAGTCAATACCTCCAACGACACAGGTGCGCATTCGTGCCGCGTGACGTGGTGACGTCATCGCGCTTTCACCTTAAAAGATTTATTTGATATTTTGATATAAACCTTAGAAAACCAACCCTACAGAAGTCAAATGGTCCAATAAAGGGTGATGGGAGGGTGATGGCAGGGTGATGGGAGGGTGGTGGGAGGGTGATGGCAGGGTGGTGGGAGGGTGATGGCAGGGTGGTGGGAGGGTGATGGCAGGGTGATGGGAGGGTGATGGCAGGGTGATGGGAGGGTGATGGCAGGGTGATGGGAGGGTGATGGGAGGGTGATGGGAGGGTGATGGCAGGGTGATGGGAGGGTGATGGTAGGGTGATGGGGGAGGGTGATGGGGGAGGGTGATGGGGCCTCCCTATAGAAGTCAGTATCTCCAACGACACAGGCGCGCATTCGTGCCGCGTGACGTGGTGACGTCATCACACTTTCCCCTCAAAAGACCCATTTGATATCTATCTATATTATAATAGCCGTAGATGATTCTGTCTGTCTGTCTGTCTATCTGTTGGGTGTCTGTCCGGGGTGTGGCTTACTCGGTTTGCAGAGTAGCTCCACCCATAGCTCCACCCATTCTGGGAGTGGCTATAAACAAATATCCACCATTTTATTAACTCGCATAGCTTTGAGTCCTGTTTTGTAGGCCCGTGGTGTCTTGCTCTCCCCCAGTTTTATTTCAAATCAAATTCGATAAATCATTTCATTTTTCACAGTCGCTAACATAGTTTTAGACTCGGTTGAAAAAAAACGGGAAGAAAATCCGATGAAAGTTGCCGTTTATAGAACGAAATGGTTCTCAAAGGCCTGTAACTTCAAGGCCATTGAGTCTCTCTCACGCCTTTATCTCCAATCTAACTCACCATATGATTTCATTTTTATCGATGGTTTTACTTTTAGACTCGGTGTCAGCAATAATTGAGAACAATCCACACACGCGGGAAAATGCAGAGATATATATTTTAAAATCGCGTCATGGTGTATCATACACCGCCCAACATGACACCGCCGGCAATGTGTCGATATATATTAAAAATTCGCTTTTGCTTTTCCGTTATGATATATTACTATTTCGTTTGATGATAGTCGTCACAAAAACGTCAACAATGATGCCGACATATATTTCTTCGTTTTTATTTCATTCAACATATTAGCCGGAAGTAAAATATGTTTCAGGAAATTACCGAGAGATATTTCTTCGTTTTTTTTATTAGTTATGTGCGCATACACTTTAAATAGGTTTATTTGAAATCTTTAATTTTCCACAAACATTCCACACACGCGGGAAAATGCAGAGATATATTTTTTTAAATCGCGTCATGGTGTATCATACACCGCCCAACATGACACCGACGGCAATGTGTCGATATCTATTTTAAATTCGATATATCATTTCATTTTTCACAGTCGCTAACATAGTTTTAGACTCGGTTGAAAAAAAACGAGAAGAAAATCCGATGAAAGTTGCCGTTTATAGAACGAAATGAATTCTCAAATGCCTGTAACTTCAAGGCCATTGAGTCTCTCTCACGCCTTTATCTCCAATCTAACTCACCATATGATTTCATTTTTATCGATGGTTTTAGAGTCGGTGTCAGCAATAATTGAGAACATTCCACACACGCGGGAAAATGCAGATATATTTTTTTAAATCGCGTCATGGTGTATCATACACCGCCTAACATGACACCGACGGCAACGTGTCGATACATATTAAAAATTCGATATATCATTTCATTTTTCACAGTCGCTAACATAGTTTTCGACTCGGTTGAAAAAAAACGGGAAGGAAATCCAATGAAAGTTGCCGTTTATAGAACGAAATGAATTCTCAAACGCCTGTAACTTCAACTTCAAGGCCATTGAGTCTCTCTCACGCCTTTATCTCCAATCTAACTCACCATATGATTTCATTTTTATCGATGGTTTTGGACTCGGTGTCAGCAATAATTGAGAACATTCCACACACGCGGGAAAATGCAGAGATATATTTTTAAAAATCGCGTCATGGTGTATCATACACCGCCCAACATGACACCGACGGCAACGTGTCGATATATATTAAAAATTCGCTTTTGCTTTTCCGTTAAGATATATTACTTTTTCGTTTGATGACAGTCGTCACAAAAACGTCAACAATGATGCCGACATATATTTCTTCGTTTTTATTTAATTCAACATTATTAGCCGGAAGTAAAATATGTTTCAGGAAATTACCGAGAGATATTTCTTCGTTTTTTAAAATTAGTTATGTGCGAATACACTTTACATAGGTTTATTTGAAATCTTAAATTTTCCACAATATAATTTACTTGCCATTTATCATTTGATGATTACGAGACAAATTCCTCTTGAGGATCGTGACAATTCATGCGCTGCGTGGAAACTTCTATTTCCAAAATGAATGAGACGATCGATGAAGAACGCAGACTTGAACAGGATGCAGCAAGAAAACGAATGAGACGGGCGAACGAGTCCATCGACGAACGTCAATGCAAACTTGCGGGGTCACCCGTGGGAATCCCACGGGCATGGATGTGTGTGACATTTCGACATATTGAGTTAGATGCTGCACATTCATTTTTACAAAATGGTTACTGGCAAGTCATCAGATCCAGAAATGGTGTAAAAACCACCGTTTAGAGGCCATTTTTCCCCGCAAAGCGGGGGTTGGCCTTTTCGGGGACCGTGGTAGTTGTTGTTTTTTTGTCCCCTTTTTGAAGCAATGTTTTACGGCCGGATGCCCTTCCTGACGCCAACCCTTTTTGCCGCCTTCAACGACAAACAGGGAATTACCAGTGAACTGGTACTCAATTAGCCGACCTCGGAAGGATGACAGGCTGAGTCAACCCCCCTGGCATTAATTCGGCGATCGACCGAGATTCGAACCCAGGATCCTAAGCCGGCACCCTAGCCGCTAGCCCAACACCAGAAATGGTGTCATGAACACAATTTATTTACGCACAAGCACAAAAGCAAGACGGGCCGATTTCCGATTCCGACGGGCCGACGGGCGAGACGGGCCGATTTCCGATTCCGACGGGCCGATTTGGAGCAAGAAAAAGAACGAGACGGGAGAAAAAGGAGAGAAACGAGACGGGGAAAGCCGATTGGAGAGGCGAGTGAGGCGCGATTGGAGAGGAGTGTGAGGCGCGATTGGAGAGGAGTGTGAGGCACGATTGGAGAGGAGTGTGAGGCGTGATTGGAGAGGAGTGTGAGGCACGATTGGAGAGGAGTGATTGGAGGGGAGTGTGAGGCACGATTGGAGAGGAGTGTGAGGCACGATTGGAGAGGAGTGTGAGGCGCGATTGGAGAGGAGTGTGAGGCGCGATTGGAGAGGAGTGTGAGGCGCGATTGGAGAGGCGTGTGAAGGATTGCAGAGGAGAGGAGTGTGAGGGATTGGAGAGGTGAGGGATTGGAAAGGAGAGGGATGTGAGGGTTTGGAGAGGAGAGGAGTGCTAGGTGGAGAGAGGAGAGTGTCAGGTGGAGACAGGAGAGTGTCAGGTGGAGACAGGAGAGTGTCAGGTGGAGAGGAGTGAGGGGTCACATATTATGTGAAATAACTAAATTCACACCATTTCTGGATCTGATGACTTGCCAGTAACCATTTTGTAAAAATGAATGTGCAGCATATAACTCAATATGTCGAAATGTCACACACATCCATGCCCGTGGGATTCCCACGGGTGACCCCGCTAGTAAGTTAATATTCTGATATAAGCTTTAGAAAACCAACCCTATATAAGTCAATACCTCCAACGATACAGGTGCGCAAAATACAAAATCACAAAAGATTTATTTGATATAAGTTAATATTTTGAATAACTCAGTCAATATCAGTCCGAATTTCGCCAAATAAAGGTTCCCGTTATCCACAGATACCCCTGTATCCTCCTAGAGGCGAAGTCAGGATGAATTTCGCAAAAAATAAAGTCCTTCGGCAACGAAGATTTAACATGGGGCTTTCCTATGTAACTTTACCCCGAGGTAATTTCACCAAAAATCCCCGAAATTTCGCGGGTCCCGTTCTATTGAGTGTTAAGCTAATCTAGCGACTGCAAAATCTGGAAACAGAATTAAAATCCGACCTATCGTTGGCCCTGGAAGGATTAAAAAAGAACTAGGATTATTTTTCCTCTGCAAGAATGTACGGAGCTCTTAAATCTCCATCCCTTAACATCCATCAACAATCCATCATGTTCCCCATAGCTATTGGCGTTATGCATCTAACGGTGAGCATAAAAATCGTCAAAAAATATTTTAAGACCACTTTATTGGACAAAACGAGGTGCGGCCTAACTTCTAGTCAAGACCACGGCCCGAAAACGATAACTACGAGAATAGCACTCGCACCCCCGGTGCAATACTCGAAAACCGATTCCAAAATGGCCCCTCGCTACGATTTGCCACGATCATATTTTATTTTCACCACTTCAAATCGACCGATTTCACGAAATAAAATACCCCATTCGATGCACTGATATCATGTTTGCGGCAAAAACGAAAACAGATTCTAATTTGGAAATAAAATGAAGCCGTGCACGATGAACCAAAAATCTCTTCAGCAGCCAAAGTCGTGCCGCGGAACGTGGTGACGTCATCGCGCTTTACATCGCGCTTTACATCGCGCTTTACATCTCACCGTCATCGCGCTTTACACTCAAACGACCTATTTTATATAAGTTCATATTTTGGTTCCACACTAATACGGTTCATAATACGTTCATAACGCGTATTAGTGTGGAAAAAAACACTTTTTGCACGTGTGATAGTGTTGAAAAACCACTTTTCGCACTTGTGTTAGTGTTGAAAAACCACTTTTCGCACTTGTGTTGGTGCAGGAAACCACTTTTGCACTTGTATTAGCGTGGAAAAAACACTTTTTGCACTTGAGATAGTGTTTAAAAACCACTTTTCGCACTTGTGTTAGTGTTGAAAAACCACTTTTCACACTTGTGTTGGTGCAGGAAACCACTTTTGCACTTGTATTAGTGTGGAAAAAACACTTTTTGCACGTGTGATAGTGTTGAAAAACCACTTTTCGCACTTGTGTTGGTGCAGGAAACCACTTTTGCACTTGTATTAGTGTGGAAAAAACACTTTTTGCACTTGTGTTGGTGCAGGAAACCACTTTTGCACTTGTATTAGTGTGGAAAAACCACTTTTCGCACTTGTGTTAGTGTTGAAAAACCACTTTTCACACTTGTGTTAGTGTTGAAAAACCACTTTTCGCACTTGTGTTGGTGCAGGAAACCACTTTTGCACTTGTATTAGTGTGGAAAAAACACTTTTCGCACTTGTGTTAGTGTTGAAAAACCACTTTTCGCACTTGTGTTAGTGTTGAAAAACCACTTTTCGCACTTGTGTTAGTGTTGAAAAACCACTTTTCGCACTTGTGTTGGTGCAGGAAACCACTTTTGCACTTGTATTAGTGTGGAAAAACCACTTTTCGCACTTGTGTTAGTGTTGAAAAACCACTTTTCGCACTTGTGTTAGTGTTGAAAAACCACTTTTCGCATTTGTGTTAGTGTTGAAAAACCACTATTCGCACTTGTATTAGTGTTGAAAAACCACTTTTCGCACTTGTGTTAGTGTTGAAAAACCACTTTTCACACTTGTGTTGGTGCAGGAAACCACTTTTGCACTTGTATTAGTGTGGAAAAAACACTTTTTGCACTTGTGATAGTGTTGAAAAACCACTTTTCGCACATGTGTTGGTGCAGGAAACCACTTTTGCACTTGTGATATTGTAGAAAAACCACTTTTCGCACTTGTGTTGGTGCAGGAAACCACTTTTGCACTTGTATTAGTGCAGGAAACCACATTTCGCACTTGTAATAGTGTGGAAAAAACCACTTTTCGCACTTGTGTTAGTGTTGAAAAACCACTTTTCGCACTTGTGTTGGTGCAGGAAACCACTTTTACACTTGTATTAGTGTGGAAAAAACACTTTTCGCACTTGTGTTAGTGTTGAAAAACCACTTTTCGCACTTGTGTTAGTGTTGAAAAACCACTTTTCAGACTTGTGTTGGTGCAGGAAACCACTTTTGCACTTGTATTAGTGTGGAAAAACCACTTTTCGCACTTGTGTTAGTGTTGAAAAACCACTTTTCGCACTTGTGTTAGTGTTGAAAAACCACTTTTTGCACTTGTGATAGTGTTGAAAAACCACTATTCGCACTTGTGTTAGTGTTGAAAAACCACTTTTCGCACTTTTGTTGGTGCAGGAAACCACTTTTGCACTTGTATTAGTGTGAAAAAACCACTTTTCGCACTTGTATTAGTGTGGAAAAACCACTTTTCGCACTTGTGTTAGTGTTGAAAAACCCACTTTTCGCACTTGTGTTAGTGTTGAAAAACCACTTTTCGCACTTGTGGTAGTGTTGAAAAACCACTTTTCGCACTTGTGTTGGTGCAGGAAACCACTTTTGCACTTGTATTAGTGTGGAAAAAACACTTTTTGCACTTGTGATAGTGTTGAAAAACCACTTTTCACACTTGTGTTAGTGTTGAAAAACCACTTTTCGCACTTGTGTTGGTGCAGGAAACCACTTTTGCACTTGTATTAGTGTGGAAAAAACACTTTTTGCACTTGTGATAGTGTTGAAAAACCACTTTTCGCACTTGTGTTAGTGTTGAAAAACCACTTTTCGCACTTGTGTTGGTGCAGGAAACCACTTTTGCACTTGTATTAGTGTCGAAATACCACTTGTCTCACTTGTGTCAGGGTTGAAACACCACTTTTTGCACTTGTGTTAGTGTTGAAAAACACTTTCCGCACTTGCGTTCGTGTGGCAAAACCACTTGTCTAACTTGTGCCAGTGTTGAAAATCCACTTTTTGCACTTGTGTTAGTGTTGAAAACCACTTTTCGCACTTGTGTTAAGTGTTTCAAAACCACTTTCCACACTTGTGTTAGTGTTGCAATACCTTGTGTTAGTGTTGAAAACCACTTTCCGCACTTGTGTTCGTGTTGCAAAACCAGTTGGCTAACTTGTGCCAGTGTTGAAAGCCACTTTTTGCACTTGTGTTAGTGTTGAAAATCACTTTTCGAACTTGTGTTAGTGTTTCAAAACCACTTTCCACACTTGTGTTAGTGTTTCAAAACCACTTTCCACACTTGTACTGGCGTTGAAAACCACCATCGGCACTTGTGTTTGGCGGATGTGTTTGTTTGGTGGATGTGTTTGTTTGGCGGATGTGTTAGTTTGGCGGATGTGTTAGTTTGGCGGCTGTGTTAGTTTGGCGCATGTGTGTTTGGCGCATGTGTTTGTTTGGCACATGTGTTTGTTTGGCGGATGTGTGAATTTGGCACACGTGTTTGTTTGGCAGGTGTGTTAGTTTGGCGGATGTGTTTGTTTGGCGGATGTGTTTGTTTGGCGGATGTGTTTGTTTGGCGGATGTGTTCGTTTGGCGGATGTGTTGGTTTGGCGCATGTGTGTTTGGCGCATGTGTTTGTTTGGCGCATGTGTTTGTTTGGTGGATGTGTTTGTTTGGCGGGTGTGTTAGTTTGGCGGATGTGTTTGTTTGGCGCATGCGTTAGTTTGGCGCATGTGTTCGTTTGGCGAATGTGTTGGTTTGGCGCATGTGTTAGTTTGGTGAATGTGTTAGTTTGGTGAATGTGTTGGTTTGCCGCATGTGTTTGTTTGACGCATGTGTTAGTTTGTCGGATGTGTTTGTTTGGCGCATGTGTTTGTTTGGCGGATGTGTGAGTTTGGCAGGTGTGTTTGTTTGGCGGGTGTGTTAGTTTGGCAGATGTGTTTGTTTGGCGCATGTGTTAGTTTGGTGGATGTGTTTTGTTTGGCGCATGTGTTAGTTTGGCGAATGTGTTGGTTTGGCGCATGTCTTGGCTTGGCGCATGTTGGTTTGGCGCATGTGTTTGTTTGGTGGATGTGTTTGTTTGGCGGATGTGTTAGTTTGGCGGATGTTATAGTTTGGCGCACATGTTTGTTTGGTGCATGTGTTTGTTTGGCGCATGTGTTTGTTTGGCGCATGTGTTTGTTTGGCGCATGTGTTTGTTTGGCGCATGTGTATGTTTGGCGGATGTGTTAGTTTCACGGATGTGTTAGTTTCGCGGATGTGTTTGTTTGGCGCATGTGTTTGTTTGGCGCATGTGTTTGTTTGGCGGATGTGTTAGTTTGGCGCATGTGTTTGTTTGGTGGATGTGTTTGATTGGCAGATGTGTTTGTTTGGCGGATGTGTTTGTTTGGCGGATGTGTTAGTTTGGCGGATGTGTTCGTTTTGCGGATGTGTTAGTTTCACGGATGTGTTTGATTGGCGGATGTGTTTGTTTGGCGGATGTGTTTGTTTGGCTGTTGTGTTTGTTTGGCTGTTGTGTTAGTTTGGCGGATGTGTTAGTTTGGCGCATGTGTGTTTGGCGGATGTGTTTGTTTGGCGCATGTGTTCGTTTGGTGAATGTGTTGGTTTGGTGCATGTGTTAGTTTGGCGCATGTGTGTTTGGCGGATGTGTTTGTTTGGCGCATGTGTTCGTTTGGTGAATGTGTTGGTTTGGCGGATGTGTTAGTTTGGTGCATGTGTTTGTTTGGCGGATGTGTTTGTTTGGCGGATGTGTTTGTTTGGCGGATGTGTTTGTTTGGCGCATGTGTTTGTTTGGCGCATGTGTTTGTTTGGCGCATGTGTTTGTTTGGCGCATGTGTTTGTTTGGCGCATGTGTTAGTTTGGCGGATGTGTTAGTTTCGCGGATGTGCTAGTTTGGTGCATGTGTGTTTGGCGCATGTGTTTGCTTGGCGCATGTGTTTGTTTGGCGGATGTGTGTTTGGCGCATTGTTTGTTTGGTGGGTGTGTTAGTTTGGCGGATGTGTTTGTTTGGCGCATGTGTTAGTTTGGTGGATGTGTTGGTTTGGCGCATGTGTTAGTTTGGCGAATGAGTTGGTTTGGCGCATGTGTTGCCTTGGCGCATGTTGGTTTGGCGCATGTGTTAGTTTGGCGAATACGTTGGTTTGGCGCATGTGTTAATTTGGCGAATGTGTTGGTTTGGTGCATGTGTTACTTTGGTGAATGTGTTGGTTTGGCGCATGTGTTAGTTTGGCGCATGTGTTTGTTTGGCGCATGTGTTTGTTTGGCGGATGTGTGAGTTTGGCGCATGTGTTTGTTTGGCGGGTGTGTTAATTTGGGGGATGTGTTTGTTTGGTGCATGTATTAGTTTGGCGAATGAGTTGGTTTGGCGCATGTGTTGGTTTGGCGCATGTTGGTTTGGCGCATGTGTTAGTTTGGCGAATGTGTTGGTTTCGCGCATGTGTTAGTTTGTCGAACGTGTTGGTTTGGTGCTTGTGTTAGTTTGGTGAATGTGTTGGTTTGGCGCATGTGTTAGTTTGGCGAATGTGTTTGTTTGGCGGATGTGTTAGTTTGGTGGATGTGTTAGTTTGGTGGATGTGTTAGTTTGGCGGATGTGTTAGTTTCGCGGATGTGTTAGTTTCGCGAATGTGTTTGCTTGGCGGATGTGTTAGTTTGGCGGATGTGTTAGTTTGGCGGATGTGTTAGTTTGGCGGGTGTGTTAGTTTGGCGGATGTGTTAGTTTGGCGGATGTGTTAGTTTGGCGGATGTGTTTGTTTGGCGGATGTGTTTGTTTGGCGGATGTGTTTGTTTGGCGGATGTGTTTGCTTGGCGGATGTGTTTGTTTGGCGGATGTGTTTGTTTGGCGCATGTGTTTGTTTGGCGCATGTGTTTGTTTGGCGCATGTGTTTGTTTGGCGCATGTGTTTGTTTGGCGCATGTGTTTGTTTGGCGCATGTGTTTGTTTGGCGCATGTGTTTGTTTGGCGCCTGTGTTAGTTTGGCGGATGTGTTAGTTTGGCGGATGTATTAGTTTGGTGCATGTGTTAGTTTGGCGCATGTGTTTGTTTGGCGCATGTGTTTGTTTGGCGGGTGTGTTAGCTTGGTGGATGTGTTTGTTTGGTGCATGTGTTAGTTTGGTGGATGTGTTGGTTTGGCGCATGTGTTAGTTTGGCGAATGAGTTGGTTTGGCGCATGTGTTGGCTTGGCGCATGTTGGTTTGGCGCATGTGTTCGTTTGGCGAATGCGTTCGTTTGGCGCATGTGTTAGTTTGGTGAATGTGTTGGTTTGGCGCATGTGATAGTTTGGTGAATGTGTTGGTTTGGCGTTCTGTTAGTTTGGCGAATGTGTTTGTTTGGCGGATGTGTTTGTTTGGCGGATGTGTTAGTTTGGCGGATGTGTTAGTTTCGTGGATGTGTTAGTTTCGTGGATGTGTTTGTTTGGCGGATGTGTTAGTTTGGCGGATCTGTTAGTTTGGCGGATGTGTTCGTTTGGCGGATGTGTTAGTTTGGCGGATGTGTTTGTTTGGCGGATGTGTTTGTTTGGCGGATGTGTTTGTTTGGCGGATGTGATTGTTTGGCGGATGTGTTTGTTTGGTGCATGTGTTTGTTTGGCGGATGTGTTTGTTTGGCGGATGTGTTTGTTTGGAGCATGTGTTTGTTTGGCGCATGTGTTTGTTTGGCGCATATGTTTGTTTGGCGCATGTGTTTGTTTGGACCATGTGTTTGTTTGGCGCATGTGTTAGTTTGGCGGATGTGTTAGTTTCGCGGATGTGTTAGTTTGGTGCGTGTGTGTTTGGCGCATGTGTTTGTTTGGCGCATGTGTTTGTTTGGCGGATGTGTGGGTTTGGCAGGTCTGTTTGTTTGGCGGGTGTGTTAGTTTGGCGGATTTCTTTGTTTGGCGCATGTGTTAGTTTGGTGGATGTGTTGGTTTGGCGCATGTGTTAGTTTGGTGAATGTGTTGGTTTGGCGCATGTGTTCGTTTGGCGGATGTGATAGTTTGGCGCACGTGTTTGTTTTGCGCATGTGTTGGTTTGGCGCATGTGTTTGTTTGGTGGATGTGTTTGTTTGGCGGGTGTGTTAGTTTGGCGGATGTGTTTGTTTGGCGGATGTGTTTGTTTGGCGGATGTGTTTGTTTGGCGGATGTGTTAGTTTGGCGCATGTGTTTGTTTGGCACATGTGTTTGTTTGGTGGATGTGTGAGATTGATGCACGTGTTTCTTTGGTGCATGTGTTCGTTTGGTGAATGTGTTGGTTTGGCACATGTGTTAGTTTGTAGGATGTGTTTGTTTGGCGGATGTGTTAGTTTGGTGCATGTGTTTGTTTGGCGGATGTGTTTGTTTGGTGGATGTGTTTGTTTGGTGACTGTGTTTGTTTGGCGCATGTGTTTGTTTGGCGCATGTGTTTCTTTGGCGCATGTGTTTGTTTGGCGCATGTGTTTGTTTGGCGCATGTGTTTGTTTGGCGCATGTGTTTGTTTGGCGCATGTGTTTGTTTGGCGCATGTGTTAGTTTGGCGGATGTGTTAGTTTTGCAAATGTGTTAGTTTGGTGCATATTTGTTTGGCGCGTGTGTTTGTTTGGCGCATGTGTTTGTTTGGCGGATGTGTTTGTTTGGCGGATGTGATTGTTTGGCGGATGTGTTTGTTTGGCGGATGTGTTTGTTTGGCGGATGTGTTTGTTTGACGGATGTGTTAGTTTGGCACATGTGTTTGTTTTGTGGATGTGTTTGTTTGGCGGGTGTGTTGGTTTGGCGCATGTGTTAGTTTGGTGAATGTGTTGGTTTGGCGCATGTGTTAGTTTGGCAGATGTGATAGTTTGGCGCACGTGTTTGTTTAGCGCATGTGTTGGTTTGGTGGATGTGTTTGTTTGGCGGGTGTGTTAGTTTGGCGGATGTGTTAGTTTGGCTGATGTGTTAGTTTGGCGGATGTGATAGTTTGGCGCACGTGTTTGTTTGGTGCATGTGTTTGTTTGGCGCATGTGTTTGTTTGGCGCATGTGTATATTTGGCACATGTTGGTTTGGCGCATGTGTTTGTTTGTAGGATGTGTTTGTTTGGCGGATGTGTTAGTTTGGTGCATGTGTTTGTTTGGCGGATGTGTTTGTTTGCTGAATGTGTTTGTTTGGTGCATGTGTTAGTTTGGTGAATCTGTTGGTTTGGCGCATGTGTTAGTTTTTCGGATGTGTTTGTTTGGCGGATGTGTTAGTTTGGCGCATGTGTTTGTTTGGAGGACGTGTTTGTTTGGCAGATGTGTTTGTTTAGCGGATGTGTTGGTTTGGCGCATGTGTTAGTTTGACGAATGTGTTGGTTTGGCGCGTGTGTTAGTTTGGTGCATGTGACCTCTTCACATAAGACGCCATGGGATCTCGAACATCCAATTAAACCCATGCCTGCAAAGGGTACAAGTGTAACGCCATCTGAGGGACGGTGCACTTTGTGATGTAACACGACATGCGAAACAACATGCGGACATCAAATCCAGGATTGAAAGCACAAAGATAAAAGTTTGTCACCTCTGGAACTGTCCTGTCATACACAGGACGTAGGCACCACCGATGACGTCATCATCGTGCACAAAAAAAAATTTTAGAGGGACATTTCTCCTTAACATCTCGTTCGTTTTACTCGGTACACCCTCTAAAATAATCTTAAGACGACTTCTTGTCCAAAGTCCTCTTGCTGTCTTGAAAAACAAGCATTCTCACAGAATAAGAAAACCGGAAGCTTGAGAAACAAGTCCACAATCACAATGTCATTTCTCGTGGACAAGGCCGCAGACCCCGACATTAAAATGACCTCTGACCAACCGATCATCCGTCCATGTACTATAGTGTAAGCAATATTTCAAAAACCGTTGAACATTGAGCATTCACTGCAGATATCTATTCCTCATGACATAATCTCAACCTGATTAAATCACGGCTGTGATTGGCTGAATTCCGTTGCCATGGCAACCTTCTCGCGATATTTCAAAAACCGTTAAACATTTAGCTTTCATTTGACAAACTAGGGCATGCCCGTACTATATATATAGGACGTGCCCGTAAGTGCGTGATGTTACCGTACAATGAATGTATCGTCCCGACGCCGCAGCTCGGATGGCGCTGCAGTTAATCGGGCCCCCAAATTCCTCATCGACGATAACTAAACAATATATTATATGAATCGCACCGTACATACCTCCTTCTAGATCTTGTTCTTGTCTTGATATACTCACTCAGGCTCACTCTATCACGACTGAGTCCTCCCAGCTCCTCCAAATGGCGCCCGCTAGCCGCTACGTAAGTCCGGAAGTGACGTCCTCATTTGACTGTCCGGAAGGTCGTTACGATGAATCGCAAATTAGTTTTAATTCGTTTTAAAACATAGTTTAACGCCAACATAGCGGCAACACAGTTTGCCAACGTGAAATAAATGAATACGCTCTCAAATGTGCCGTCCGAGGCAGAGTCTGTTCGCCACGTTCGGCACACGTGATAGCTCGCTGCTCTCTGATTGGTTGAATCGTTTTTTGGACATAGCTCGGTAACTACTTGTCCGATTAATATGAAACCTTGAAAAGGCACATCCTCGGGTCCCCAGCAATATACCTGGCAAGTTTAAAGTATATCGGACCCGTGGTTGTCGAGAAACAGCGGTCACAGACATACAAACATACAAACATACAAACATACAAACATGCAAACATACAAACATACAAACATACACACAGAGATTACTGGAATTATAGATAGATATCAATTCCTCATGGCATTATCTCAACGTATCTAGATCACCGCTGTGATTGGCTGAATTGTTGTCATGGTAACCATCCCGGTGATATTTTGATATATTTGTGATATTTTTCAAAAACGTTCAAGATCTAACTTTCATATTACGCAAATCTGTTCGTCATACCACACAAAAGGTGGGAGACATATTCTACATTCTAGAATATCAGCTCTTTGTTAAGTTTGGAAATATGGCAGAGGTTTTTGAACAATTTCTCAACCTGCAGGTCCTGTACACACCTGCTCATCTCTCTTGTCCACCCTCCAGCACCTCCCACTCAAATCTCTCGTGCACATGTAATACATATGTGGCCCCTTAATAAACCTCTTCACGAGAAGTCAAGGACATCAACAAAATGTACCATTTTAAAAACAGAATTACAGAAGTATAACATAACAATCGTTATCAAGTATTGAACAAAACTACCCACAAAAAAAATCAATTTTAATCTATCAGCTGAAAAATCTCCCTTAATGATTTTGCGATTCAATAAATATTCCTGATCAATCGTCTCGTGAGAACCAGCGACCCAGGAAAAATGGCATCAAGAGATCTCCCTGCTAACGCTGCTAATCTTCGTCTTCCAGAATTTACTGATATAGTGAATTATTCAATTCCATGTCTGCAGTCATTCTTCTTCTTCTTCGTTCGCACAAGGTTCCATTATCACCTTGGGGCGCGGCTGTGTCGCTGATGCAGTGCCCTCTGTTGGTCAGAGCAGGAATTTGGTAATTTGTTTCGAATGCCGGCGACAGCTTGCCGACTCTTCGCCAAGGACACCATGGGATCATTAACGTCCACCAACTAATGCCGGCAGAGAGGAGCGACGGCGGTTTAATGTCCATCTGAAGGTGCGCACCTCAAGGACACCTCGACTGTGCGTACCTGTAGGCCGTCCTATAAATCACCAGATCGTCAAAATCTTATAAAGGCAACAATGGTGGAGTTTTTTTTTTTTTTTTGGTGGAGTAAAGATAAATTGTCGTTCATTCTCCTTCATGTTATTAAGACGATCAGCATTTGACAGCAATGGCATGAGAAATTAGAACGGCACTCAGTGGACAGCACACCTCCGCCTGATTGGCCATATCACTCAATGGTGAAGAATCACTTAAAAAATTTAATAATTCTCATTACCGAATCCATTTTCAGATCTTCACCAAAATCGAATCTGTTTGTCCTTGTCAGACACCCAACCTCTCCACCAAGTTTCGTCCAAATCCGTCCACAACTTTTTGAGATGTCCTGCTATATATATAGTGTTTGGCCCTATCTCCCAATGGTGAAGAATCGCTTTAAACATTCTAGTAGCCGGATCCGGGTCTTCACCAAAATCTAATCATTTCGTCCTCGTCACATACGCTACATCTCTGCCAAATTTCGTATGAATCCGTACACAACTTTTTGAGATATTTTGTTCACAAAAAAACAGACAGGGGTGAAAACATAACCTCCATCTACCTTTGGTGGCGAAGGTAACTAGAACGTTACTCGGGAGAAAGCATACCTCCGCCAGACAGAACAGTTTACATTTTGTATCCTACTGATAGACCGGATCTGGATTCGGATTTGAACGAAGATCTAATCGGCTTGTTCTTGTCACATACCCAACCCATCCACTAAGTTTTGCCATAAGAAAACTTGGATGGACTGCATCATGAACGACGCACGTCAAGTTGATCAGTGTGCCAACGGACAGGTAACTTCCGAGGAAGACGTTGAGATCACGGAGGTATATAATAAACTGGAGAGCCAATGACGGCTGTCGGCTGAAGCTAGCGGAAGTTGCTTGGCGGCCATATTGGGAAGCCGATTGTGTCTGCGTCCGTGTTTGATCTCACGATCGTTTGAGTTTTATGGAGAACAACTCAGTTGCTTTTTAAAAGATTTAGAGCTGAGCCGAATCCCATTTTGTACACTTTCTTGGCATTTCCCCCCCGAAGCTTTGTTGTAATAATATTTAACAAAATGTTTAGTCTTTGAAACAATGTTACAATACGTCCAACGCAGTCACATCTATTTCTAATTAGAACCCCAATCTAATGAACGAAACTTCTAAGCATTCGGCTCAGCCCTAAAAACAACTTAATGAGTATTAATGGTTCACCTTTTATTTTATTTCCAAATAGGTTACAGCTTTGAGGAAAGCGCCAGTGGCCAGGTCTGTCATCCAAGAAGATACACCAGAACCTCAAGCCACTACTCAAGATCCTGAACCTGAGGTGGGACCCTCATTTCAGACCACAGATCACTCCTACTCCGTCACAAGTCCACTGGTATTGAAGCACAAGCTCGATGAAGCAGTCCACAAGCTGGACAACTTTCGAAAAAAATTAAAAGTGAGTCAGCAACACAACAGAAGGTTAGCCAGAAAAGTGGAGTCCCTGAATACCATCGTGGAAGACCTGAGGGAGAATGGGATGGTCACCGACAATTGTATTGAAATGCTCAACACAACATTCTCTGGTGTGTCAAAAGCTATTGTGAGCAGAATGCTGAAGAACAAAGGCAGCGGCAAACGCTCGAGAGATGAATACGATCCAGTCATCAAAGCTTTCGCACTCACTCTTCAATTTTATTCTGCTAAAGGATACGACTATGTTCGAGAGACATTCGACTTGGCACTGCCAAGTCCATCCACAATCCGGAAATGGTACAGCGCAATTGATGGTTCACCTGGTTTTAGTGCAGTTGTATTCCAAGCACTAGAGAGCCGGTTTAAAGCAGAGAAGGAGACTGGCAAGAGAACACTGTGTAGCCTGATGTTAGACGAGATGGCCATCATGAAGGCAATTGACTTTTTAGGGGACAAGGTATTGGGGTACGTCGACATCGGAAACGGAGTCCAAGATGACAGTGCTCCCCAGGCCAGCAACGCACTGGTTTTCATGCTGGTTGCACTGAATGACAGTTGGAAAGTGCCTGTAGCATACTTTATGATAAATGGATTGTCGGGGAAGGAACAGGCGAATTTGGTGACACAATGTCTACTAAAATTGCATGATATCGGTGCAGAGGTGGTTTCCTTAACTTGCGATGGACCGTCCGCTCATTTGACAATGTTACGTGAGCTAGGTGCCGACATCACGCCGCAGAATGTGAAACCAACATTTCCCCACCCAGCAAATCCCGAAAAGAAAATTTGTGTTGTACTCGATGCATGTCACATGCTTAAACTTGCAAGAAACTGTCTTGGATCCATGAAAATGATGGAGGATGGCAACAAAAAAGTCATCGCGTGGAAATACATCCAGGCACTCTTTGATCTGCAGAAGAGGGAAGGCTTGCGTCTGGGAAATAAGCTCTCCCGGAAACACATCGAGTGGAAGAGCAATGTCATGAAGGTGGACACAGCTGCTCAGACATTGAGCACTAGTGTGGCAGATGCAATTCGGTTTTGCAGGGACACTTTGCAACTATCAGAATTTCAGGGCAGTGAGGCTACCTGCCAATACATTGAAACATTGGACAAACTGTTTGACATTCTAAATTCTCGCAATCCATTGGCACGAAACTACAAGGCACCACTCATGACATCACGAGAAGGACTTTTCCTGCCATTCCTGGATACTGCCTACAGTTACTTGTCCAACATCAAAAACATGAATGGTCAAGTTATGACCAATACGCGTTTGAAAACCCCCTTCATTGGTTTCATGATCTGCATAGAGAGTGTCAAAATTTTGTATTTCACATATGTCAAACCTGCCTCATCTCCCCTGCGATACCTGCTCACGTACAAAATGAGCCAAGACCACATTGAACTTTTCTTTGGAGCGGTCCGCATTGCATGTGGAAGTGGGAATAACCCAACCCGGGCCCGGCAGTTTGTTGCCGCATATAAGCGCCTCTTGATGCGACATGACATCAAGTCTGCAAGTGGGAACTGTTCTGCACAGGACTCAACCAGAATCCTGAATGCGGCTTCCTTCAAGTGCGTTGCAAAGCAGGCTGTGCCTGACGAGAGTCACGACATGTTGGTGGCCAGACGATACGACCTGGAGTTGAGATCGCCGGCAAAAGAGGACCACGACTATGCGGATATTCCAAATTTTGAGCAACTTTCCATCTTTACAGAGTCATGTGTTGGCTATATTGCCGGCTATGTGGTGAGGATGGTGAGGAAGACTCTGAAGTGTTGCCAATGTCTTTCTGCATTGACCAGTAACAACGAAGAATGGCAAACCACACCAATGTACAGCCTGATTGTTACCAAGAACAGGGGTGGCCTCATAGTTCCCTCGCACAGTGTTGTTCGTGTCTGTGAGGCGACTGAACGCTGTGTCAAGAGGCTCCTGGCTGTAAGCAATGGCAAAATGCCTCGTGAAAGTGGGATAAGAGTGGCAATTTCCACTTCTGTCCTTTCTGAGGTCGGTCGGTCTACATTTGCTTCCTTGGATCGGCACATGTTTGACTGTGAGGCAGACAGCAACCATGTGTTTGCTTTAATACATTCTGTATCACAATCATACAGCAAGATACGTTTCCATCATGTTGTGAGAACACTCGATGATGACATGAAGGAAGAGCGCATCAGGAAAAAATATTGCAAACTGGTCCTGTTTGCTCACCAGTGAGGCAACACCAGAGCAAGCTGAAATATAAGAGCGACCTCATCTCTACATGGTGTGGGTGTGTTTTGTGGGTTAACTGTGAATTGTGTGGGTTAACTACATGACAGCGTTTCATGTCATTTATGTGACTGACTCACTGTTGATGTGTTGCTGACCCATGTCAGTGTAGAATAAACTCTGGTTATCATTATATCTGCGTGGTTTCTAACATCTCGGTAATAGAAACATACACATCTTAGTTACAATATAATGACTGAATTAAGTAACATCATATAACATGACAACAAATCAGATCTTTATATTGAGGAATATTATAGAACAAGCCAAAGAATGGCAAACGACGATGTACCTCAATTTTATAGATTTCTAGAAAGCTTTCGACTCCTTGCCCAGAGAAAGTCTGGGTCATAATGAAGAAATACAGCATACCTGGAAAATTAGTGAACCTTGTAAAAGCCCTTTACCAAGACTTTCAATGTGCGGTCGTCGACCAAGGTGAAACAACAGAATGGTTCAAGGTGAAGACAGGAGTTAAACAGGGGTGTAACATGTCAGGATTCTTATTCCTACTAGTGGGTGATTGGGTCATGAGAAGAACGATAAAGAACACCGAGCGGTAATTTTGGGCACTTTTTTTTCAAACAAGCTCTAAACCATTGGATTCCCCAGGAAAAATGCGTCTAGAACCAACTTCAAACTTAATGAACACCATTTCCTTAAAGAACGGGATTCTGAGCCCGAATATCAGTTCAAATATTAGTATTCTATATTAATTAAATAGTCGGCGGTCCTAAAATTCGCTCCAGCTGCATCATCAGTACGCCACGCCTTTGCTTTGACAGGCTTTGTTTACAAACAATCGGCTTCCCAATATGGCCGCCAGACTATTTCCGGTGGCTTCACGGCGGCTAATGCTGCGAGGTGGCCAATTGGCTCTCCATATTATATACCTCCGTGGTTGAGATGGCCTCGCCATCTTTGCCCTGAAGAGTTTATGTTAAAGGCAGAAGAAAAGAGGAGGAAGAAGAATCTTTCAGAATTTATATTATTTATCTCAGCTTTCATTTGCCTTCACTTTCGTTGATGCGTTCAGAACCAGAAATCCTTGCACTTCAATTCAGATCAAACTAATAATAATTCGAAAATGTAAATTCACAAGGTCTGCGTGAGCACCAGTCGGGGTGTCACGTGCATAAGTGTACTAGGGTCTGCTGTGGTTCTTGGGCTGTATACCTGGCCTGAAGCCAGCCAGGAGTTCTATGGAACCACCGAGCAACTGTTGCTTGCATCCATCAACTTGGGAAACCACATGTGAATAAGAGATTGCGAGTGGTATTTGATGATCTCATAACATGATATGTTCATAGTGTCCAGGAGAGGGAGCCGTGTCACTGTGTATGACCAACTGGCATCTTGGAAGTAATCAGGCCAAGTAGGAAATGTAGAAGAGTGTGTGAATATGGACATTGGGGACACCTCATCAGCGACATATTCATGTCATCAAAAAGAATGCAAACAGTGGAGCAAATTGGTAAATGAATTTTTTTTTTTTTTTTTTTTTTTGTATACTGAATCGAGGCTCGTGAAAGAGCTAACATTTATTTCACAAACAAATCAACCAGACAAACAAAATATACAAAAGAGGGAGCGGAAGCCAAGATGGGGAGAGAAGGGGAAGCACACAACCACAACATTTGAGAGCAGGGAGAAGTGTGGGAGGGAGAGGGCTTGGGGGCAGGAGGCGTGGGAAGGGGAGGGGGGGGGGGGGAGAGGTATAAAACACATGGGGACCGAAATTAGCGGGGGTAGAAAAGATCAAGGTTTTGGATGGGGGAGGATAAGAGATGGTGGTGAACAGCTGTTTTAAAGACCTGGAGGGTAGAGTGGGATTGAAGAGAGTGAGGGAGTTTGTTCCAGAGGCGGGAGAAAAGAGGAATGAAGGAGTGAAGGTGAGCAGAAAGTCTTGATTTTGGCAGTTTAACCATAAGAGGGTTGCAGGCAGATCTTGTGCGACCTGTAGGAATATTTGGGGGACAGAGCCCAGAGAGGGCTGGGGGGGCAAGGCCAGAGAGGAGTCGGTAGAAGACGGAAAGACCACCAACCTGCCTGCGGTGAGTGAGTGAAAGGCCCTTGGAGTTAGCTTCATCGCGGGAGATTCCAATGATTCTGAACGCTTTGGTTTCAACAGCGTGAAGACAGGCTAGGTGTGAGGCAGGAGCACCAGACCAGAGGGGAGAGCAGTATTCCATAGAGCTGCGGATGAAAGCCTTGTATGTGGTGAGGAGCTCAGGTGTGTCAAGGAAGGACTTCACACGACGGAGGATGCCCAGTCGGCGACTGGCTTTGGAGGCCAGATTTGAAATGTGGTTTTCCCAGGAAAGATCATGGCAAATAGTGAGACCCAAAAGTGAGACCCAAAAGAATCCCAGTCAATATACGACATTCATTGCTAACCTGGCCTGGGCATTTGTTTTGTATACATAGTCGAGGCTCGTGGAAGAGCTAGTGATAGTACGTACATTGGACAGATCAGGACACAACGGGACAAAGGGAACAGCAGAGCCGAAGGACAATATAGAGGGAGACAAACAAACAATGCGTGTGGGGAGGAATGTGGCAGGGGGAGGGGGCAGGAGAGGGTGCATGAGGTAGGCAGGTTCTGCAAATGGTGCAAGGATACAGAAGGGAACTCTCAGGTTCTGCAAATGTGGAAAGAGCAGGGATTGGGGTGGGGTTGGGGAGGACGGGGTACAGTGGTAGAAAAGATCATGGTTTGGGATTGGGAATGATCTGAGATGGTGATGAACAGCTATCAATTGAAGACATGGAGGAAAGAATATGACATTCAAGAAAATATAGAGTGGTTCCACAGGTGGGAAAAAAGAACAACAAATGACGAGACGTGAGCAGTGATCCTGGATTAAGTAGTTCAACCAAGAGGGGATTGATGGTGGGCCGTGTGTGCCCGGCAGAAACCTGGGGAGGGGAGGGAGGAGGAAAGCACGGAAAGAGCAGAGTGTGCAAGACCATAAAGGGGGTGGTAGAAGACAGAGAGACCACCGACCTGTCTGTGATGGTGAAGTGATAGACCCACAGAATCAGCTTCATCGTGGGAGATTCCAATAATCTTGGTGCGCTGTACATTTGGTGCGGATTGGGGAAGAGAGAATGGCAAAGAGAGCGGATAGCTGAAGGGAACACGAAAAATATGAGATCGGAAGATTGTGTGAAGAGAGACATCAGTAAAGGGGGAGGGGTTGGTTGGACGATGGAGATAGTTGGCAGAGGACAGAGGGGAAGGGAGGAGTATCGTGGTCAAGGCAGGGCAGGAGCTTGGTGCCATCGGACCTCACCTCTTATAAAGGGAAGAGGAGGAGAACACCAAAAAACTCTGTGGTGAAGAATCACTTTAACAATTCTCGGATTTAGATCTTCACCGAAATCGACTCAATTCCTCCTTATCACACACCCAACCTGTCCACCAGAAATCATCCGAATCCGTCCATAACATTTTTAAATATTAGGCTATATATCATTTTTGGCGATATCCTGCTCACAGACAAACAGCGGTGAAAACATAAGCCTCTCCTCAGTGAAAGACACATGATAGCCCGCTTGGAATTTGCAAAAAAGCACCTAAAGGACTCTCAGACTGTAAGAAACAAGATTCTGTGGTCTGATGAAACCAAGATTGAACTGTTTGGCTTCCGTCTGGCCACTCTGCCATAAAGCCCAGATCGGTGGAGTGTTGCAGTGATGGTTGTCCTTCTGGAAGTTTCTCCCATCTCCACACAGGATCTCTGGAGCTCAGCCAGAGTGACCATCGGGTTCTTGATCACCTCTCTTACCAAGGCCTTTCTCCCCAGATTGCCCAGTTTAGCTGGGCGGCCAGCTCTAGGAAGAGTCCTGGTTGTTCCAAACTTCTTCCATTTAAGAATTATGGAGGCCACTGTGCTCTTGGGAACCTTCAATGCAGCAGAAATTTTTTTGTAGGCTTCCCCAGATCTGTGCCTCGACACAAACCTGTCTCTGAGCTCTGCGGGCAGTTCCTTCGACCTCATGGCTTGGATTTTACTCTGATATGAATTGTCAGCTGTGAGACCTTATATAGACAGGTGTGTGCCTTTCAAAATCATGTCCAATCAATTGAATTTACCACAGGTGGACTCCAATCAAGGTGTAGAAACATCTCAAAGATGATCAAGAGAAATGGGAGGCACCTGAGATAAATTTCAAGTGTCATAGCAAAGGGTATGAATACTTATGTCAATGTGATATTTCAGTTTTTTCTTTTTAATAAATTTGCAAAAACTTTCTAAAATCCTGTTTTCTCTTTGTCATTATGGGGTATTCAGTGTAGATTGATGAGGGAAAGAATGAATTTAAACGATTTCAGCATAAGGCTGCAACATAACAAAATGTAAAAATAAACCTATGTCACCCACAGGGTGAACCGTATCTTGCCAAAATGTGAACATGAGTGACTTGCTTCAGGTCACACTGAGGTGAACAGAACTGCTATCCACTAGAAGCGACTCTTTGAGGAATGTCTGCCCACGAGATATTGAAAGATTTTGATGAGAACTGAGGAAATAATTTTTTCATGAAAATTCCGTTTTTTCGTCATGACGTCATCAAATGACGTCATAGCGTCAAACTGTTTACAGATCTGGGAAGCACTCATCAAGGGCATTCATATGAGGTATTACTCGATATGGTACCTACGATTTCAAAATTTGACCTTGGGGTCAATAATTTTCGACCTCCAGCGCTAACCATGAAGGTCAAGGCCGATCGCCACCAAAAACTAATCAGCTGAGCGCCGGACCATATACTAGATTCCCATGAAGTTTGGAGACGATCCGATCAAAGTTACTCAAAAAATAACGATTTCAACATTTGACCTTGGGGTCAATAATTTTCGACCTCCAGCGCTAACCATGAAGGTCAAGGCCGATCGCCACCAAAAACTAATCAGCTGAGCGCCGGACCATATACTAGATTCCCATGAAGTTTGGAGACGATCCGATCAAAGTTACTCAAAAAATAAGGGTTTCGTCGACCTCCATGATTGACCACAAAGTGACCTTGACCTTTGACCTTGACCTTCAAAATTTTGTGTGCTGAAGGGTATCTCTATAGGACTCTGATATGCGAAGTTACAGGAGTTTCCAATAATAACTGTGGTCTACAGAGTGATCTGAAGGTCAAGGTCAAAGGTCAAGGTCGACCTCCAGCGCTAACCATGAAGGTCAAGGCCGATCGCCACAAAAAACTAATCAGCTGAGCGCCGGACCATATACTAGATTCCCATGAAGTTTGGAGACGATCCGATCAAAGTTACTCAAAAAATAACGATTTCAACATTTGACCTTGGGGTCAATAATTTTCGACCTCCAGCGCTAACCATGAAGGTCAAGGCCGATCGCCACCAAAAACTAATCAGCTGAGCGCCGGACCATATACTAGATTCCCATGAAGTTTGGAGACGATCCGATCAAAGTTACTCAAAAAATAAGGGTTTCGTCGACCTCCATGATTGACCACAAAGTGACCTTGACCTTTGACCTTGACCTTCAAAATTTTGGGTGCTGAAGGGTATCTCTATAGGACTCTGATATGCGAAGTTACAGGAGTTTCCAATAATAACTGTGGTCTACAGAGTGATCTAAACGTGGAAAAAAAATGATTAACCACAAACAAAAAAACAAAAAAAAAAACAAACAAAAAAACAAACATACAAGCTGACTAATACATCTTGCAAAAACTTCGTTTTGGCAAGATAAAAAGTGAAGGGGTTTGAATACTTTCTGAATGCACTGCATATACTGTATATATATATAACTAAATATAACTAAATATAAATAAATATATACAGATCGTACCCCCAAACTTGACGAGTAAGCAAGGCACAGATTGATCTCCCCAGCTATTCCTGCACAACCTGTTAGCAACAAATGTAGCCTGCCACGCTGACACATTGTCTCTGCCCTACTCATTCAACAATTAGGAGGTTTGCAGTCAGGAATATTGTATGTAACTAAGGAAGCACACTAACCCTATGAAATGAGGCTGACGTCATTCACATAAATTATACCAACTCATCACCGCCAAACTAGGAGGCATCCGTGTGGTACTCATGTCTTTGCAGACTGAGATTAAAGCTCTATGGTCACAAATAGACAAAGGCAGAGATGTCGATCTAGATTTCGCCCTAATTTTATGGGCTCATCAGGACAACATACTGCTGATCGTATATTTGGGACCAAACTAAGCCGCTAATAAACACAGATTGAACCCTGTAACTTGAAGGAAGCAAGGCACAGATCGAGTCTCACCCTAGCAATTGTTGCACAACCTGTTAGCAACAAGTGTCGCCTGCCACAAATAAACGATCGGCAATATGTTGTGCTAATGAGCCCATAATAAGGGCCTAATGAGCCCACATCCTTCTTTGGCGCCAGAGGACTCTTGTCGGGCAAAACAACTTTGTTCGTTTTACATAGATCCCTTCTTTTCACAGATTATCAATGTAGTATTTCAAACTATAGCAACACACAATATCTATAATTCATAATGCAGATTACTCAAAGATTAATCACTAATTATACTCTTGACCTTTATTTGCAAAATACATTTTGAAGATTATAATGATTGGTGTGTCATGAGATGTGTGAATTTAAAACAACTAGTGGAAGATTCCATCATTCAAAATTTGCCATCGTCTTTAAGCAGCAACGACAAATAACATTTATTAATCCTGAGAATTAAAACATGCAATAAAACAAATTTGAAACAAGATGCCATTGATAACTCACCTTCTCTTAACAAGAGAAACATCTCATTGCAGGCGGGAGTCGAAGCGAACTCCCACAATATCATCCCTTCTTCTGTACCGAATGTTGAGATCATATCGTAGTAGCATGTTCTGCAGTCTCATCGGAGCGGACAGCAATGGCTTCCTGGCGATCATTTCCAGAGGCTTATGGTCATGGCAGACGGTGACCGTTTTCCCAAATATATAACAGTGAAACTTCTTGCAAGCATCGACTATGGATAGCATCTCCTTCTCTATTTGTGCATACCGTGTCTCCATCTCTGGGAGAGTCCTGGAACTGTATGCAATGGGTCAGTTGGCCTGGATGAGAACTGCACCAAGTCCACTTCGGCATCACAGTGAATCTCGACTGGTGTGTTGACGTCGTGGTATGCAAGAACAGGCGGATGACAACAAAGTTCCTTCAGTCTCTCAAATGCTCTCGCTTGAGCTGGTTGCCATAGATATTCAACGCCCGATTTCAGCAGCTCTCGGAGTGCAGCTACCTCGTCACTCAAACGAGGAATGAACTTTGACAGATACGTGATAAATCCGACCAACCGTTTCACAGCTTCTTTATCAGTCGGAATCGGCAAACTGTGAAATGCCTCGACTTTGGCCGGATCAGGAGATAATCCATCAGCAGACAGTACATGTCCTACGTACTGTACCCATGACTGGCGGATTTTACACTTCTGCAAATTCAACTTCAGATTGGAATGTGTTGCTCTCTTGATGACCCATTTCAGGATTCGATCATGCAACTCCACGTCTGGACCAGCTACAAGAATGTCATCCATGATTGCCAATGCTCCATAAATGCCTTCAATTATCTGGTCCATAATCCTCTGAAAAATTTCAGGTGCACATTTCAATCCAAAGGGAAGACGAAGCCAACTATACCTACGAAAAGGTGTATTGAACTATGTCAATGTGATTAGCACTGAGAACACCTTGGCATTAGGTATACTTGCAACGACCTCCTCAACAGTGCGCATGGGATGGTGCTCCTTCTTGATGACCTTGTTCAGATCAGTCGGATCAAGAGAGAATCTCAGTTTGTCATTTCTAAGAGAAACGACCATTGAACTGACCCATTCAGTTGGTTCATTAACTTTGGCAATGTATTCATCGGATTCCATCTCCTCCAGTTGTGTTTTAATACGTGGCACGAGGGAAGCTGGTTGTCACCGCTAAGCATGTACTGCTCCCTTCGCACCAGATTGCACTATAATTGCACACAAATTCCTGGTAGAGTTCCAGTAGCTCGCACTAGATCCGGATACTCCTTCAGCTCAGTAAGAACGTCACCGGAGTCCACCTCAGTTCTAACGGAATCGAATCTGATGATCAGACCCAGAATTTCAGCTGTATCTCCGGATATTATGTTTTTCTGTGGGAGAGCAACCACTTCAAACATCGTGGTGACTGTCTTGCCACGGTACTGAACAGGAACATCCACGGCTGCGACTGGTTTTATCCTGTGATTCGAGAAGGTACAGAATACCTTGGCTGATTGACAGAGATCACCAGTGTGAGCGAGATGCTGATAAACAGATAGTGTAATTGTTTTGTAGCGAGCTAAAGTATCAATTCTGAAGGTCACTTGCCTTCCTGATACTGAGAGAGATTGCCTCCATGATATATATTTTTTTTTTTTGTATACAAGATCGACGCTCGTGTAAGAGCAAACATTAATCACAAAAAAACAAACAGACACATATAACATATAATAAAGGGAGCGGGTGACAAGATGGGGAGAGAGAGGGAAGCACACAAGTACAACAGTAGAGAACAGGGACGTTGGGAGATCCATGGGAGGGAGAGGGATTGGGGGGAGGAGGCATGGGAGGGGGGGTGGGAGAGGTATAAAACACATGGACACTGCTTGGACTTCCAAAAAATATGTCGGTATTTCAAAAAAGTGGCTCTGGGGTGAATTAACGGAGGTAGAAAAGATCAAGGTTCTGGATGGGGGAAGTTAAAAGATTGGGGTTAACAGCTGTTTTAAAGACCTGGAGGGAGGAGTGGGATTGAAGAGAGTGGCTGAGTTTGTTCCAGAGGTGGGATAAAAGAGGAGTGAAAGAGTGGAGGTGAATAGAGAGTCTTTATTTTGGCAGTTTAACCATAAGAGGGTTGCTGGCAGATCTTGTGCGACCTGTAGGAATATTTGGGGGACAGCGCACAGACAGAGCTGGGGGAGCTAGGCCAGAGAGGAGTTGGTAGAAGCCAGAAAGACCACCAACCTGCCTGTGGTGAGTAAGTGAAAGGCCCTCACAATCAGCTTCATCGCGGGAGATTCTAATGATTCTGAAAGCTTTGGGTTCTACAGTGTGAAGCCGAGCTAGGTGTGAGGCAGAAGCACCAGCCCAGAGGGGAGAGCAGTATTCCATTGAGCTGCAGATGAAAGCCTTGTATGTGGTGAGAAGCTCAGGTGTGCCAAGGAAGAACTTCGCACCAGATGATGCACCATATGCACCAGATGTGCCACCAGATGATGCAGCCATTGTCTGCAGTGCACTGATCTGCATAATGTTCCCATGAGTTTCATCCATATACTCGGTTGTATCAACATAAGCACCTGCCAACTGAGTTTAAACCGAATGTATGCTAGCACATCAACGGCAAGATGCAAGCCAATGATTCGGTTTCTTGCAGTAAGAGCACATGGATCCAATTGCTGGACATTCACCGTGATTCCATGCATGGTTAGGATCTTTACCACAGCGTGGGCATCTGTCCTTAAGCCAGGGTCTATTCGGGGTTGGTCTCCTGCGTGATGGTGGTAGTGGCGCTGGGTTTGATTGTGGTTTCAGCCTCACTTGTTTGTAATGTACAGCAGCTACTCATGTCCTCATCACGGACAATGCAAATTTGAGTCTTTGAAAGTTCATATTGCTGACCGAGTTGAAGAGCTTTGGCCAGTGTAAGTTCCTCACCTCTGTCCAGCAGGAGCTCCTGGACCGTCTCCTCATACACACCTTGGATGATCGCATCCACGAGCACATCTTCAGGTTGCGCATACTCGCAGTCCAAGAGAATGAGACCAAATCCTTAACAAAGTTGTCAAACGATTCCTCGGAGCTTTGTTTCCTCTTGAACAGCCGATGCCTCGCGATGCGCTTGTTTTTTCGTGGATGAATATACAATTCAAATTTGTCCAAAACTTTGTTGGGATCATCCTCCTCACCTTCGGTCCACTCAAAAGTCTTGTATATCTCTCGTCCTTGTTCTCTCCGATCCATGTTCCAAGCATGGATTTTGTTCTCCGATCCATGTTCCAAGCATGGATTTTGTTCTCCGATCCATGTTCCAAGCATGGATTTTGTTCTCCGATCCATGTTCCAAGCATGGATTTTGTTCTCCGATCCATGTTCCAAGCCAGCCTGCATTGCGTTTGTCGAGCAGATCGGTCAACGGACCGTCAAACACAAATCCAACGTGAACGTGGTTTCGAAATCGAACAAATTCCTGATATAACGACGCCGAATCCCAGTCAATCGTGGGGTGCTCAAAGTTAACGGATGCCATAGTTTATGTATCTCAGATACCAGATTCAGATGGCACGGATGGACGGGGTTATTTTCAGATTAAATTCTGACACCATGTAAAATAAGCAGTACTCCAACGTTAGGCCATCCGGTCCGCACCGGAAGTCTGTTAATTTTTTTGGGTTCCTCGGGACAACCAACAACAATAACAACCGTCTAGTTGCTTCTGAATTGCAGGCACTTCGAACATACATTACAACCACGATGGTGTGGTGTAGAATGACTAATTGGCCGACAAAAGCATGTGAAAACAAATACACAGTACGCAGTGACAAAACTCTGCATCAGATTTAGTCAAAACACTCTGAGCAAACATTTATGGAAACTACAAATACTGCTTGGATTGGCCTTCCTTTTCCACGTTTTCAAACGTATCGATCGCTCGCTCATCGGAAGGGCAGAAGCCATGACATGCTGCACGTGGATCAACCCCGACCCCGTTTCTCAAGCAGATTCCCACTTTCCCCCACCCGTTCCACCCTTCTCAACCTCTATCCAAGCTCAGCTCTCTCGGTCTGTCAATCCCACTGATGTATCAGCAGCTGTTTCCTGCCACCTCGCCCTGTGACACCGGGAACGCATCTCGTTCACCATTGTAGGCTGAGGTCAGGGGGTCTGCAGGCCTTTTGAGGTCTAACCTCAGCATTCTGTGCCAAGACACAAGCTTCATGGGAAGCCTGGAATAAAGGAGTTTTCATAAGGCATGTTGGGTAATGGGAACGGAGGAAGGTTGAAGTACATAGAATATAGGGGCAATGGTAGGGTAGGAGTTAGACAAAAAGGGTGTAAACCATCACACGAGGTTTGTATTTTAAAGTTTATTTGTTGTAGGCTCCTTGTTTGATAATAATCAAATGTCATCATGTGCTCAACTCCCATGGCCATGTGTCTTAATCCAGCTTTCCCATTATGTTATCATCAGGTGCCTCATATCACTGGAGACCATATATGCATTACTTGAGCAAAAGGAGGATGAGGCTAAATTGAGAGGAATAACATTGAGAGAAAGACGGGATCATAGAAGAAACAAAGGAGTGCAGGGAAGTGAAAGAGGATAAGATGTAGTTGTAGGAGCAAGGAGAGAGGGGGGAAATATTTGGCAAATTGGGAGAGGGGTCTTAATACTGCCAAAATTTCACACGTTTTAAATTGATGGTTCGGACGGGGCAAGAGTATGTTGTTCCATATAGGTTCGGTTTCTGGTTACTACCTGCATTTAGGTTTACCTGCATTTAGGTCACAAAATGGAGACCTATTAGGTGAATTGTAACCCAGCTGGCAAAGAAGGATAAACTAGCTAGCAGAGCAAGGATAAACTAGCTGGCACAGCAAGGATAAAGTAGCTGGCACAGCAAGGAGAAACTAGCTGGCACAGCAAGAATAAACTCACTGGCACAGCAAGGATAAACTAGCTGGCACAGCAAGGATAACTCACTGGCACAGCAAGGATAAACTACCTGGCAAAGCAAGGATAAACTAGCTGGCACAGCAAGGATAAACTCACTGGCACAGCATGGATAAACTCACTGGCACAGCGAGGATAAACGAGCTGGCACAGCAAGGATAAACTCACTGGCACAGCAAGTATAAACTAGCTGGCACAGCAAGGATAAACTCACTGGTACAGCAAGGATAAACTAGCTGGCACAGCAAGGATAAACTAGCTGGCACAGCAAGGATAAACTAGCTGGCACAGCAAGGATAAACTCGCTGGCACAGCAAGAATAAACTAGCTGGCACAGCAAGGATAAACTAGCTGGCACAGCATGGATAAACTAGCTGGCACAGCAAGGATAAACTAGCTGGCACAGCATGGATAAACTCACTGGCACAGCAAGGATAAATTCGCTGGCACAGCAAGAATAAACTAGCTGGCACAGCAAGGATAAACTAGCTGGCACAGCATGGATAAACTCACTGGCACAGCAAGGATAAACTAGCTGGCATAGCAAGGATAAACTAGCTGGCACAGCAAGGATAAACTCGCTAACACAGCAAGAAAAAACTACCTGGCACAGCAAGAATAAATTAGCTGGCACAGCAAGAATAAACTAGCTGGCACAGCAAGAAAAAACTAGCTGGCACAGCAAGGATAATCTAGCTGGCACAGCATGGATAAACTCACTGGCACAGCAAGGATAAACTAGCTAGCACAGCAAGGATGATGGCATGATGGGAAGGGCCACCTGGAGGGATTCTGCTAAGTCATTAGACAAGGGCTAGGTTTGGTGATCCACCTTGACAAAATAAAGTAAGATCCCAGCATAGAAACTGATGTAGAGATAGCGTGTAGAATGCGAGGAAGAGCCTCCTCTTCCAGAAACTGTATTTGGTTTAGTTAGCAGAGGAAAATTACAAGTACAAAATTACAGGTAACCCTTTTGAGCCTGTGGTGCATTAAGAAGCTGGTGCCACCGTTTTGATCCCTGGGGTCTCAAAGGTGTGGGTGGATTGGATGAAATTGTCTGCTTACAGGGTCAAAGCCTCCAAATGGCTACTGCAAAAACAGTTCCATGCAACCGTAGGCAGTGGTATTGTTCGGATGGAATCGGGCATGATAGAATATGATGACGGAATTTAGGTGGCAGATCTGTGCGACTATTGTTTAATTGGGTTGGGTTTCTTGATGGTGAATGATTGCTGGAGTTGACCTCGGCGGAGAACACCTGTGTGTCAGGTCAGAGAAGCCGCAAATGTTGAGTGTAGCTATTGATGAGGTGAAGCTGTGATGTCTGTGAGTATTTGCAATATTTATTCATTGTTTTGCCAAATTCCAAGGTGTTGCTCATGGCAGAGCCTGCAGGGTCCAAGGAGGCAGACCCGATGGTCATGTAGAACCTTTAAACCCACAGGAAGTGTAGGGCTTCATGGTGGGTCACAGCCTTGTGGACATGCAAAAACTTGAGGTTGCAGTACAACTGTTGAATGGGTGTGCAAAACCATGGACCCTGGGAAGTGGGTGGTACGAAGGTACCCAGTTGTGCATCAACTGGGGAGTTAAGGGAGCTGCAGAGAAATTGTGCTTTCCAAAGCCGGTATTTAAGTCTTTAATTGCATCGACGGAGTTGGCCACAAAGTTTGGTAGGCCAACCTCACTCGCACAATTGGCTTTATGAACTGCAGAAACAAGCTTGGTTTGGGATGGACATCTGTCATTCATAATGGTGACTGAACCGGTGAAACTAATTGCTATAGCGTATCTTTGTTGATGTTTGGTTGTGAAATGCAGGTTCCTGTAGCATTGTATGTAGGGAAGCCACCAGGTCACCGTGACGATCAATATTTGGAGGGGTTGTGTGCTGTGTACATGAGCTAGAGACCAGGGTAGTGCAGCGGGGGTCATAAAGTTTGCACATGGGCATGTGGAGCTTGTTAGTAGCAACCTAAAACGACAGAATGATGTTAGAGGTCAGGGTAAGGGATTTGTTCCGTAGGGGATACCTTGTGGTTCTATTTCCTAAAGAGAAAGAGAAAAGTCTGCCCCAAACTGACCTCGGTCTGACAAGGGTCTGGAATGGTGCTCCATGAAGCACGGGAGGTGCTCGGTCTCCAAATATTCAAATGAAAAATCACTGAGTGACACTTGGCAAAAGAGAACAAAGTAGAATGGCATTCGGTAGAGCATCCTTTTGACCTCAAAATAATTGGTGGTTAAATTCAGGGACGTTATATGGAAATTGTCTTCAAATTTTAAGTTAATCGGATGAAAATTGACAATTTTAGAAATCTGGCCTATGTTGACCTCAAAAATAGTTGTTGGTTGAATTCAGTTTCCCGATATGAAAATACTATTCAAATTTCAAGTCAATCGGATGTTAATTGAGGATTTTAGGAATTCGAAAAAAAGTGCTTGTCTTTTGGCCTATTCTGACCTTATGATCTATGTTGACCTCAAAAATAGTTGTTGGTTGAATTCAGTTTCCTGATATGAAAATACTATTCAAATTTCAAGTCAATCGGATGAAAATTGCGGATATTAGAATTTAGAAAAAAGTGGTTGACTTTTGGCCTATGTTGACTTTTTGACAATCCTGTAAATGTTGACTTTTTGACCTCAAAAACAAATAGGACTCTGTCGGTCCACAAACTCTCCCATTTGGTGAAGTTTCGTGAAGATCAGTTTAAAATTGTGGCCTGTTGGCAAGTATAAGTGAGCGGACAGACAAACACACAAACCGGAATGGTCAACATACTGTACTTCAAAATTTGCCAAGTAATAAGCCGACACGCTCCTCAAAAGGTTGTCCACAATGTCCATGTAGTGAGAGAGAAATGCCAATGTATAGTGTTACGGACGCGGTTAAGATGTTATTTTGACCGAGCGGTGGTATATTACCGCGACCGAACAGTTATTCCCCGACTAATACCCGATTTGCCCCAAACTTTGGCCGGATCGCGCCACCGCTATTCAATCGGGAAAACTCTAAAGCGACCGAATGCAAAGAGGAAAACGAAGGCAAAGAAAGGTTTGGAAATACTACTAAATTTATTTACTATTCACACACATAAGCAAAAAGACAGCAGTCACGTTTATTTACAAGCACATGAGACGCAGGTGACACAGTGAAAATACTAGCTTATACAGACTTATTGTTACTACCCAGGGACAAGACAAAAGACAGACTACGAGCACACTTACATGGGGAATGATGATAGGGATGGCAGGTGGGTGGCTGGCGGATGGCTGGCGGGATAGGGAGGTCCAACTAGTTCTGCAGCTGATCGACTCGTGGGCAGCCGCCGCTCCTTCGCGGCCCTGCTCCAAACTGCCGTCCAGGCCTCACGCTGCTGTGGCTGCAGTTTCGGTGGCTCCAGCTGCAGCAAATGCAGTTTCAGTGGCTCGAGCTGCAGCAAGTGCAGTTTCGGTGGCTCGAGCTGCAGTGAGTGCAATTTCGGTGGCTCGAGCTGCAGTTCAACCCTGGACTTCTTTCGCAGTTTCTCTGTCGTCAAAGCTCATCTCCCTTGTCTGCCTTGGGAACGCCCTGCCGTGGGTTATATAGGCCCCACCCCTCAACCTTCACGAACCTCCTCGATGTTTCTTTCCTCCGCCCTCTCTAGCCAAACACCTGGCTCATGGTTGGTCGAGTGGGGCTGACTCACTCCTCCCCTCTATGACGAGGTGGGGACCCGCCTTTCTTCCCAAACCCTGCCTCGTGGTCAATGGCGGCAATTGTTGGAGCGGAGGTAGTTTCCAATCGACGAAAGGGGGAATGGAGGTTTTTGGGAATGGGAATGAAGGGAATCTATCTCTTTCACTGGTGCAATGGAGTATTTCAATTAATGGGAGACACAGCCTTACCCTAAAACACATCATAAGATATAACTGTTGAACAGGGGTATTCTGTGATTAGCTGTGGTGTGGGTGCTCTATGGACTAATTATGGGACGCCCTTTGACCTTTACACAGCTCCGGAGGCAGGAGGCGCAGAATAATAATAATAATAAAGCACACAATCAAAAAAAGCACACATAAATAGGGCACACATATCCGCAACAATAGTTTGAAAGGATTTATTGAAAGGGTGACTAAAAGGACAGGATCTAATAAGACCAGGCATCCTCAAGCTTGCTGAGTTTCAATTTGTGCTTCTGCTAATGACCTGTAAATATTTGGGAAACAGCTTGATGGAAATGTGCCTGAACACTTGCTTGGAATAATACTAGAATTTGTGAAAGGGCAATTGCAACAGAAATCTGCATCTCTTTGACAGTACTTACTCCACACTTATAGATACAGAGAAAGACACAGTGCTACAATAGGCTCTCATTGGTTCTGTATTGAAATGGAAGAAGAAGAGGAAGAAGTAGGAGAGGAATAAGAGGAAGAATAAGAAAAAGAAGAATAAGAATAAGAAGCAGATTGGAATCATTTTCATTTTCCACATCATCATTGAACATAGAGGAAGTCTTAAACATAGAGGAATGATGTATGCTGTTTCCATATTTTTATTCGAAGTTGTCTTTTATTCTGTGTGTATAGTTATATTTAGGAAGAATGAGGAGTGGGCTAGAGGAGGACACAGTGTGTGGACAAAGATGGATACAGAAGCAAGCTACCAGGAAGGAACATAAATTAGAAATTTGGAAGGGATGGGGACTTGGGGATGGTGGGGCGTTAACGGGGTAGAAAAGATAATGGTTTTAGATGGGGGATGATCTGAGATGGAGGTGAAGAGCTGTTCAGATTTATTAATATGTGATAAAGATTCAGTATTCAATCACCCAATTGGATTTTTTATTGCCATGGTAACGTAATGTTTATAACGTAATTATAATTATGTATCCCTATGATTTCGGACTTTTGAAACACCCTGTAATGTTTTGAAACACTCTGATGGAGGTTTTCACCCCCTGTCTGTCTGTTTGTTTGTCTGTCTGTGGGCAGTATATCTCAAAAAGTTACGGACGGATTCAGATTAAATTTGGTGGAGATGTTCGGTGTGTGACAAGGAAGAATTGATTCGATATTGGTGTAGATCCAGATCCTTCCCATCAGTGCGATAGAAAACGTAAACTGTTTAGCGTGGTGGAGATATGCTATCTACCGAGTGCGGTTCTTGTTTTTTCAGTGATTCTTCACCATCGAAAGTTGTGGCCAAAAACGATATAGCGCACGATATCTCAAAAGGTCCAGGGTCTTTTGGATCCTCTGGGTCTTTAATGATCTTTGGAGTCTTTTGAGTTTTCAGGGTCTTCAAGGGTCTTTGTGATCTTTTGGGTCTTCGGGTATTTTGGTTCTTTGGTTCTTTAAGGGTTTTCAGGGTCTTCAGGTTATTTTGTGTCCACTGGGCCTTTAAGGGTCTTTGGGGGTATTTAAGGGTCTTTAGGGGTCTTGGTGATCTTAAGGGTCTTGGAGGATTTAAAGGGTCTTCAAAAGTCTAAGGGGTCTCAGCAGTCTAAAGGGTCAAAATATATATTCCAAAGGAACGTACACTAACGGTCAAACGTTTTAGAACACCTCAATTTTTCCAGTTTTTATTGAAATTTACGCAGTTTAATGTCCAGTGAATAACCTGAAATGGTACAAAGGTAAGCAGTAAACTGCTCAAGGTTAAAAAAAAATTAGGTTAGCAAAAACGGGAAAATAATGTAAAATGCACAGTTATATTGTTAAAAACGACCTTCTTCAGGGAACAAGTAATGGGTTAACAACTTACAGCTGTTCTACAGCAATGTAAGTAAATTAAGCCTTGAAAGTTGATGCAAACAATTCCTGCAGGTGTCCCAACCTCTGCTGATTACTTGATTTCAAACCCCCTGTCTGTATAAAAGCAGTATTGGAACAGACTGGTATTACACCCTCTGAAGCATTATTTGGACAATATTGCACTGCAGGAAGTAGTACATTGGAAACTGGAGGAAACTCTGACAGGAAGAGGTCTGACAGACCCAAAGCCACAACAGAATCAGAAGACAAGTTTCTGAGAGTCAACAGCTTGCGTGATAGGCGGCTCACAGGACAACAGCTTCAAGCACAGCTTAACACTGGTCGAAGTAAGCAAGTCTAAGTTTCAACTGTGAAGAGAAGACTTCGAGCTGCAGCTTTGACAGGTCGAATGGCAGTAAGAAAGCCATTGCTAAGATGGCAAAATAAGAAAAAGAGGCTTGCCTGGGCCATAAAGCACCGTCAGTGGACTACTGAAGACTGGAAGAAGGTCTTATTGACCGATGAATCAAAATTTGAAATCTTTGGTTCATCACGCAGGGATTTTGTATGCCGTCGAGTAGGTGAAAGGATGGTTCCTCAGTGTGTGACACCAACTGTCAAACATGGAGGAGGAAGTGGGATGGTCTGGGGCTCTTTTGCTGGATCCAGAGTTGGCGACTTGCACAGAGTGACTGGCAAAGCAAACTACAAGTGCAACACATTTGTTGGAACTTCTGCAACTGTGTTGGGAAGAACTTCCCGAACAATATTTGATTTCCATTGTAGAAAGAATGCCACGAGTGTGTTCGGCGGTTATATCTGCTAAAGGTGGCGACTTTGCTGAGTCCAAAATTTAAATTAAATTTTGTTAAACAAAATGATTCTATGATTTCTTTTTTATCTCAAATTGTTTATTTGTTCTATGCTTAATTTCAGAGTACAGAGACATTAAACTGCGTAAATTTCAATAAAACTGGAAAAATTGAGGTGTTCTAAAACTTTTGACTGGTAGTGTCTCCTCTCTGAAGGAATTTTTCTTTGGATTATGTTCTATTTTTAGTTGGGTTATTGGGTGCGATCCCTTATATTTTGGCCAGGTTAGTTACAAAAGACACCGTGGGATCTTGCATGCACATCCATAAGTAGACGTACCGAATTAAAAGACAGAATGCAACCGATGTTCAAACAGTACATAATTAATAGATATATATAGAGTCACAAGGCTTTGCCGCCTCACGTCTTCACGGACCGTGTTTTTTGGTTTTATATATATTTGAAGAAGAAGACGTTTTGGTCACAAATATACATACATACTATACATACATACATACATACATACATACATACATACATACATACATAAATACACATATACAGTCACGTGAAAAAGTAAGTACACCCCATGTAAAGTTTTGACTTTTTCAACATATTTCAACATACAGCTATTTGATCTTCATTTCAACAATATTGATAGATAAAGGTGATATAATATAACAAATATCATGAAACATTTACATTTTGTAGTCCATTGTATAATTTCAATAAACATAAATGCAAATTTCGCATGTGGAAAAAGTAAGTACACCCCGACATTTATCACTACTTCAAATACCTAAAATTCGAATCAGGTGCACCAGCTCAGGTGCAAATGATTAGAGCATCGTTCGAGAGGATCTTGGAGGCACCTGTCTTATTTAAACCTCAGACATTTCGTTTGGTTTGCTCTTTGTTGTTGAAGTGTGCGGCATCACCATGCCCAGATCAAAATTGCTCCCTGAGGCCTTCAGAAAGAAGGTTATAGATGCCTACGTGTCTGGGAAGGGATTTAAAAAGATTTCCAAACAATTTGAAATCAATCATTCGACTGTCCAGAAGATCATCTACAAGTGGAGAAGATTCCAAACAACTGCCAACTTGTTCAGGCCAGGCCGCCCCAGCAAGTTCAGCCCGAGAGCAGACCGCAAGATGCTGAAATAAGTCTCTAACAACCCCAGAATGTCATCACGCGACCAACAGGTAGCTCTTGCCACTGTTGATGTCAAAGTGCACGAGTCCACCATTAGAAAGAGGCTGCACAAATTTGATCTACATGGGAGGTGTGCCAGGAGGAAACCTTTTGTCCAGAAAGAACATCAGGGCAAGACTAAAGTTTGCCAATGAACACCGAGGTAAAGACCAGCACTTCTGGAACAATGTGCTCTGGACAGATGAGTCAAAGGTAGAGCTATTTGGCCACAGTACCAGAAGACATGTTTGGCGAAAACCAAAGACAGCATTTGACCACAAGAACCTGATACCAACTGTAAAGCATGGTGGTGGAAATATTATGGTTTGGGGCAGCTTTGCTGCATCAGGGCCTGGGCAGCTCACCATCATAGAATCCACAATGAATTCTTCATTGTACCAGAGGATGCTTTTGGATAATGTGAGGCCATCTGTCAGAGAGTTGAAGCTCAACCGAAGGTGGACCTTGCAACATGACAATAACCCTAAACATACCAGTAAATCCACCAAGGAATGGCTGAAAAGAAAGAAATGGTGGGTTCTGGAATGGCCAAGTCAAAGCCCGGATCTAAATCCCATTGAGATGTTGTGGGGGGATTTGAAACGAGCTGTGCATGCAAGAAACCCCTCAAACATTGCACAGCTGAAAGAATTCTGCATGGAGGAGTGGGCAAAAATTTCTCCCAGTCGATGTCATAGACTGGTAGACAGTTATAAGAAACGCCAACTTGAGGTTGTTCCTGCCAAAGGGGGCAATACCACCTATTAGAGCCAAGGGTGTACTTACTTTTTCCACATGCGAAATTTGCATTTATGTTTATTTAAATTATACAATGGACTACAAAATGTAAATGTTTCATGATATTTGTTGTATTATATCACCTTTATCTATCAATATTGTTGAAATGAAGATCAAATAGCTGTATGTTGAAATATGTTGAAAAAGTCTAAACTTTACATGGGGTGTACTTACTTTTTCACATGACTGTACCACTAGCTCCTCGTTAACAAGAAAAAACCATGCTAGTTCCTCTGTTGGAATGAGACCCGTTTTGGTTTTTGTCTTTGGTGTATATTCATTGTTTTGAATAGCTTCCGCAACATAAATAGAAAGGTTATTTGTCTTCCCAAGGTCTCGGGATGATTGAGTTGCTTCTATACTTGTAGGTTCTTGATTCGCTAGTTCCTCCAACTCTCGCAACCCTTGTTGTTGTTTGGTAGTGTATGTTATCGCGGGAACTTGTCCTGATAGGTCAATCAAATCATGCACCTCTTGGCTTTTTTGGGGGGTATATTCTATCGCAGGATTTTGAAACGAAACCGACTTTCGTTCAGCAGATTTTAAAAGAGGTTAAAAAAACTTCTCTTGTTTTCTTTCAAATACTTCTTCACCCATTAGTTTCTGCCTCCGATTATTCTTTATCTCTTCTTCTTGTTTAACAACTTTTGAAAGTAATTGTTGATGTTCTTTAAATTTTCTTGCTCGTTCTTCAGCATTCGTTTTATTTATGTAAAGAAATTATTAGTTATTATATCATCTTCTTTAACAACGATATATTTATATTTTTCAGTCGTATGTTTCATATGTCCCTCAAATTCCTTTTTACGACATAATGTAGAACAATTATCCCTCCAAAAATTAGTTATATCTAATGCATTTAGTTTGAATAAAATGAAGTATTAGCATTGTTTCTTATTGAGCGACGAGGGAGTTGAAAGTATGATTGACTAAGATAAATACAATTACAAGAAGAATGTCTCCCCCTTGAATAATAACTGTCCATAACCGTTTGATTTTTCTCATTAACACAATCGTCAAAGATAACGAGGTTTTTTTTGTGTCATCTAAATCTTGGGGTAATATAAAGGTATATAATCCGTATTATCATCCGAATACAAGTTAAGGTTGTAGGTGATGTGGGTTTTGATTTCTTTTTCCATTTTTGCGGAGTATCACAAAATAGTTGTATTACATCTTCAATGTCGATCTCATTTAGTTCGTGTTGAAGTTTAAATAAACCGATTATACCTTCTTTTTGAAGACCCGCATTAAAACCTTGGGATAGTAGTTGAAACCCTGGTTGAAAATTTGACTTTGTGAAAATTATTAAATTTTCATAATCTAAATTTTTTGCAGTAAAGAGCATCTTTAAAAGCAAACAGGTTTTCCCACATCCGCTTGAACCAACTATTAGACATCTTCATTAATTTGGGAGGTTCTTGTGATTATTAAATTTTATCTTACTTTCCCACACGGGTAAAAAATCATCCATTTTATATAAGGTTGAAAATATATATAACGGTTAATCATTCATCCTGTGTGTTGTCATCCCTATTATAATTATGTTTACATATTTGAAGCGACTCAACCAACCGTCTAATTGTGTTGAACATATCTTGAAATATTTTGAAAATGGGTTCGTCCATTTCATATAGCCCAACAAAAAAAATACTATTTTAAAGAAGTATAACATAAATGTTATATTTTTATAATTTTAACCACAACTTACACACATCCTATTATATAAATTTAAATTATATATATTTTTTCATATTATTTACCTATGTTGTGTCGTTAGTACTATCATCGTTAAACATACACGCCGCTGCTGCTTCCGTAATTTTATTTTGGGACGTAAGATTGTTAATATTGTAACGAATTTGAGAAGTGTAACGGTTTTGAGAAGTGTAACAATTTTGGAGAAAGTGTAACGAATGTGAAAAGTATGGTTTTGTTGTGTGTAACACCCTCGTAATGTAAATAATGGTCGCAGCCGTCCTCCTAGTTAATTCCATGAAACTTACACACAGGCCACGATATATCTTTTTAAATAGTTTATTTCCTTATTCTATGTAGGCTAAATATGTGTTTCCCACTAGATTGACTCTGCATTGCATCAAACGAAATAAAGCGTAGGCCCCTCCGATGATCCATGGCAGCTCAAGTGCCAGGGATTCCCCCACTTGAGCTTTGACAGTAACCGTTTATTGCAGTACTGAACTGCTGTGCAACGTGACGGCGCCTTACCTGCAGCTGCTGACCGGTTTTCGCCATTTGCGGCCATTACGAACAAGGGGAGTGGCTAGAGAAGACGGGTCGCCCCCCTCGTCATAGGGGGGAGGAGTAAGTCGGCCCCGCTCATCCAACCCAGAACAAGGGGTTTGGCTAAGAGAGGGCGGGGCGGGAACCCCCGAGAAAGTGCGCGAAGGTTCGGTGAGGAAACCAATATAAGCCGCCGCGGGATGCACTCCACCCTCTTGCTCTGACCCCGTCCTCTTGCTCTGACCCCGTCCTCTTGCTTGCTGTCGCTCGTTGTTGCTGGGGAGAAGGAAGACGCCTGAACGAGCAGGTGTGTGCGAGCCATCGTGCGACCAGCTGCGCTGCAGCTAAGGGGGCAGCTAAGGGGCCGCAGGCCACGAAAAGGACGCGCCAGGCAGCAATCCACGCTGGACCCTCCATTGCCTCCCAAAACAACCATCCATCCTCAAGCCATACCTGCCTGCAATATCCCCCGTGTAAGTGTGAACGTCGTCTGTCCTAATCGTTGTCCTGGGGTTAAGTAAATTGACTAGTATAAGCTAACGATTCACTGTGTGACTGCTTCTTCCATCCATTGCTTGTAAATAACTTTGATCGCTCCTTCTTTTTGCTTGTGTGTATAATAAATCCTGTTATTCCTCCGTACACTGTCTTCTTCTCTCTTCCTTCTCTTTCGGTCGCTTTAGAGGTTTCCAAATTGAATATCTGTGGTGCGATCTGGTCAACGTTGGGGGAGTCGGGCCAATCGGGGATCCTGTAACGGTCGCGGTTGACCATCCGCTCGGCCCAAAGTAACATCTTGTCCGCGACCCGTAACAATTGGTGTCTAGGAGTGGGATACGAGGCCCGAACCAAATTTTTAAAACGTGTAGAAAAAAAATTTTTGGTCAAAATTATGAGCTGCCGAAATTTTGTTTTATAAAACCCGAATTTTGAGATCGCGCCATGGACAATCAAGGCGATCGGATGTCGGTGGGGGAGATAGACGGGTTAGGGGTAACCCAGGACTTAGGGGAAGAAAGGGAGGAGGAGAGCGATGAGGTGGTTGAGGGTGTATCAGGTGCACAAAATGGCGGCCTCGCGCACATGGTTATTGTGGCGCCAAATTTAGCCGCGCCCGCGACCGTAGCAGCGCCACTGGTGGATTGGAATCTCTTTATGATCCAAATGAAGGCCCTTATGGACAAGAATAGTGAGCGATTGGAGGGCCAATTGGGGGCAATGAGGGACGAAGCGAGGAGTACCGGTGAGGGGTTAGACAAGAAATTTGGGAAGTTAGACAATAATTTTGAGGGGTTAGACAAGAAATTTGGGAAGTTAGACAATAATTTTGAGGGGTTAGACAACGGGATAAAAGAGGTGAAAAATGGGTTAATGGGGTTAGAAAATAGGATGGAGGACAAATTGCGGGAAATAGGGGAACAATCTGCCAGGGAAATCAAACGAATGGGGAACCAGATAGAGGAGGTGCAAATCGGGTTAGAAAGTAAACTGGATGCTCAGAGGGATGAATTGGGACAGATGAGGGTGGCATCTACAAAAGAGATGGAGGAGATGAAAGAGGGGATACGACGAGGTGTAAGTGAGGAGGTTTCGGGGCTACGCGAGGAGGTAAAGCAAGGTGAGAAGCGTATGGAGAAAGAGGTGAGGAATAATACGGCTAGGTTACAGGGGGGCATAGAGGGTCTGACGAAGGGAGTAGAGCAGCTGACAATAGGACAAAGGGAACTAGCGGACCAAGTGGAAAAGAACACTGCAATCATCGGGGGTTTAAAAGCGACACAAAAGGACATTAAAAATGAATTAATAGCGACACAGAAGGAATGTCAAATGGTACATGAGGGATTGACGAAGAGGTTGGAAGAGGTGACAGAAGTAATGGAGACGAAGGACCGGGAGGTAAGGACGCACATAGAAACGGTTAAAGTAGTGATGGAGGAAGAAATAGAGGGGGCGCACCAGGAGCTGAAGGAGGTAAAGGAAAAATTAGAGGAGGTGGAAGAAGAGGTGAGTGAAATTAAGAAGAGACGGACAGAAACTAAGAGAGAAATAAAGGAGGAGGTAATGGAATTGGTACAAGGTCGGTGCTCAAATCGTGATGTCGTGCTCGATAACCAAATAAAGAGTTTGCAGGTGGCAGAAGAGGTGCGACGAAGAGGTGCCAAGGTGAGTGGCGATATAATCGGAAATGTACATGATGCGAGGGGAGCTTCAGTCGGCTTGGGGGTTGTTGTGGACCCGGGTGTTCGTGAGAGGCCGTTGGTGAAGTGTGCGACAGGTCTGGTGTGCGAAAAACGAGGTGTGCGAGAATGTCCGACCATGGGGTGTGTGAGGAAAAAGTGCACGCCAAGGAGTGAGTGTGCTGTCGAGAGTGAGTCGGTCGTAGCGCGTGTGCGAGGGAGCACATGGAAGCGCGTAGTGAGGAGTGTTACAGAGGATGTAACGGGAGAGTGTGCCGTCAAGAGTGAGTTGGTCGAAGCGCGTGTGCGAGGGGGTACATGGAAGCACAGTGTGGTAAGTGTTACGGAGGAAGTAACGAAAGAGTGTGCGCAAGAGGATGCGCGAGAAAGGTGTGTAACGGACAGGTGCATGAGGAAAGAGTGCGCTGTCGAGAGTAAGGGTGAGTGCGCGACCGAGAGTGGAGGTGAAAGTAGTGAGAGTGGCACGGAGCGTGAGTTGGTTGTGACAGGTGAGCGAGGATGTACACCTGGAATGGAAGGATGCACACCTGGAATGGTAGAGCGTGTGTGGGAATGCACACTTGAGTTGGTCGTGAGGCACGTGGTTGGGTGTGCGAGTGAGAGCACACCTGTGATTGTCACAGAGGAGGTGACCGAGGAGGGGGCGCGAAGAGGTATGTTGGTGAGGTGTGCGAGCGACGAATGCGTGCAAAGGTGTTCGGTGGTCAGGTGTGTGACGAAGTCTGTGAGCGGAATGAGTGTACCGAGGTGTGTAAGGAAAGGTACGAGGAGCATGGGAACAGCTGGAGGTATGAGCAAGAAAGGGGTAGCGTATGCGTGTAAGCATGCAGGTGAGGCATCGACGGTAACCGGGTTAGCGGTTAGAGCGACCTTTAGCCGAATCGGGCCCTCGGTGCGTGCCGGGCTTCGCGTGCTGCGAGAACCAGCGGGGATCCGAGCCACGGCGGGTTCAAAAGGACCGCCGTACGCGATCCACGCTGGGCCTCGCTTGGAACGGCCGCGTCCGTGCTCCACTAGGCGGAGCGGGCAGCTCGATAGGAAGGGTCGTCATGGCGACCACTTTTTGTTGAGACGTGCCGGCAGGTCGAGATCGGGACATTGGATGGCTCCACGCCGAGGTGGTGCATGGGATCTCGGCCCGGGTAAGCCCCCGTCCCTGCCCCGAATGCGGGACGTATCCAGCCGCTGGCACAAAACAACCCGCATTCATTGCTCGGCTGTACGAAGCCGAGCTTTAGAAGGGAATTGGCGCACCGAGAGGATCTAATAAGTAGACGGGTGATGAGGTTAGTGTTTTGGACCCGAAATTAGAAAAAGGCGAAATTTCATGATTGGTACGGTGATTGGCAGATGATTGGCAAAATTTTTGATTGGCTGAAATTTGGTGTGCCAAATTGATAGTAGGACCTCCCCGATGTGGTGGGATGGCAACTCTGTCATCCCTCACAGGGGGGGGCAAAGGAGCACTAGGTTTATGGGGTTTATGGCAGTGAAAACTAGCCCGGGTGGGTTAGGATATTGTGTGTAGGGCCCTAGAAGATGACATTAGGTAACGTTAAGGTTTAGTTAGTGAATGACACCTGTAGTGGGGACGCAGGTAGATTAGTTTGGATGATAATGACGTGGTATGTGCTTAGTTTAAAGGGAAGACGGGGAGCACTAAGTTAGAGGGGAGTAGTTAGTTCAGATGATGCCGTGTGAGTGTTGAAGGTGTATAGAAGTGTATTGAGCAGTGTGTAAGGAACAGGTGTGATTGCACAGGTGTGCAACTGAACAGGTGGATGGAGCAGTGTATGAGTGAGTGATGGTGATGTGTATTGTGATGACCAAATGGTCCAGGAAGAAAGGAGGGTGCAGGTGGCACCAGGTATGATTGCACAGGTGTGCAACGACAGGTGAATGGAGAACAGGTGTATGGAATAAATGGTATGGAGTATTGGAATGGATGGTCGTGGAGTGAGTATGGTGGAAATTGTGGAGTGGAGTGGATGGTGCGAACGTGTGAATGGGGGAAGAGTGGACCCCCATCACGGATACCCGGGGCGGGTAGAGTAAGTGTTAGGTAGAGGGTATAGGTAAATTGTGGTTGGATATGGGCATCTGTGGTGCGGGTGGAACAATGGTGATTGGATGGGTGCATTAGTGTTGTGGAAATGGCTGGGCGTGTAGCCTGTTAGTGTGTGTAGTTGGTTTGGGCACTCCACCACTGTGAGGATGTCGGCCAGGTGAGGCCGCAGGTGGGCTCTGGGAGCCGGTAGTTGTGGATGGGGCCCGAGGATCCGGAGGACGGACCCGGGTAGCCCAGTGCCAGAGGGAACCATGGGGTGACAGAGCCAGGAGGGGCCTTCCCCAGTTAGTTAGGTTAGGGTGAGGAGCTAGGTAAGCTCGGGTGGCAACTGCAGTGGTGGAGGTGTGCAGGTGGGTAGACCTGCTGGGAGAGCTACACGTCACAGCCCAGAAATTGTGCAAGGGCACCGGGAGATGAATCGGGGGAGTGAGACCCCAAATTGAGAAGCACCACAGTTTGGTCAATGGGAATTGGTTGTTAGAACCCATAGTGTAAGTGGCCAATGGATTGGCAGGGAAAGACCCCGGGTAGTGTAAAGAGTGTTAAGGTCATTTAGAGGATAGTTAGGATTGGAGTCTCCTCGCACCATCTGCATCCACTCACCTGAGATGAGGTAACTCCACACCATGCCATGTTTTATTATTTTTCATTAATGCAAATGTTTTGGATTGTGAGACGCATCATGACGTGGGTGTGACATTGGGCGTAATTCCATCTCTCCCTCCTTATGAGGATTGATGATGAATTGGTGATGGCAAATTTTGAAGTAGAGGGATTGGAGACGAATTTGGTGTAGAAGGGAAAGATGGGGAAGACAAGACGTAGTGACGAATTTGTAAAGGTGTAAATTCTTGTAAATATGGGGTAAGGGCAAGGGTAGTGTAGGTGACAGGGGGGGTGATGTACGGTAGGGACGAGTTTTTCTCACTTCGCTCTCCGTACGCACTTCATCCTGCATTGCCTTTATTGACGTGTACCCTTGTGACCCTACCCCTCGCTCATTTGTCTTCCCCCCTTTTGTCTCCCACTTGAGGACCTGTGCGCCATTGGGCGCCGAGGGGAGCGTGCGTGAGATGGCCATTGTGCGCACGAGATTCTCAGAACCAGCATGCATTGCGTTGATGTACCACTTTATGGACCGCTGTTCTGCGGCCAAGTACCACTTGATGGACCCCAGGTTCTGGGGCAGGGCACCTCTGTTGGAGACCGGCCATAGTGGCCAGGGAATCTTGCTTGCGGACCTCGGTAAGGCGGCACCTATGCCAAACAGGTGGACCACCCTTAGTTGGCCCCTGCGGCCCTAAATAAAAATGAACACAAGTTGTGCTTTTTATTATTTCCAAGTAGGCCGCATGAAGCCAGAAGACGTCGGGAAGAACATCGGCCCAGCAGAGAAAGAGAAGACCACCACCAGTTGTTTTGTTGTGTTTATTATGAACAGTGGTGACTGTGCATCGAGTGGTGCTTTTGTGGTGCTTGGTGGTGCTTTTGGGTGCTTTGGTGGTATTGGTACTGGTGCATCGATGCAATGCGTGTTGTCTCCTCCCTCCCAACAGGAATTTCTTTTTCTTGTTCCCTAAAAAGAAAAAAAAAAACACAGGTCCTGGGTTGCGTTGTAAATAAGAAATAACGTCACTGTAAATAATGCTCCCCACCGTAAATGTATAGTTTGAGAACAATTCCGTTATTCGGTTAGCTGTGGGCTTGAGTCTGTTAGACAGGGTGCAATGCAATAGGGGGACATACTTATTTGTGTTTTAAGATTGTCACACTCAGGGTCAGGTTAATTGTAGAGGGAATTACACCTACGTGTCACACTAAGTTAAAGTTTTGTAGGCCTGAGCCCGGGCCTGAAGAAAGGAGGGTGCAGTGTAACGAATTTGAGAAGTGTAACGGTTTTGAGAAGTGTAACAATTTTGGAGAAAGTGTAACGAATGTGAAAAGTATGGTTTTGTTGTGTGTAACACCCTCGTAATGTAAATAATGGTCGCAGCCGTCCTCCTAGTTAATTCCATGAAACTTACACACAGGCCACGATATATCTTTTTTAATAGTTTATTTCCTTATTCTATGTAGGCTAAATATGTGTTTCCCACTAGATTGACTCTGCATTGCATCAAACGAAATAAAGCGTAGGCCCCTCCGATGATCCATGGCAGCTCAAGTGCCAGGGATTCCCCCACTTGAGCTTTGACAGCAACCGTTTATTGCAGTACTGAACTGCTGTGCAACGTGACGGCGCCTTACCTGCAGCTGCTGACCGGTTTTCGCCATTTGCGGCCATTACGAACAAGGGGAGTGGCTAGAGAAGACGGGTCGCCCCCCTCGTCATAGGGGGGAGGAGTAAGTCGGCCCCGCTCATCCAACCCAGAACAAGGGGTTTGGCTAAGAGAGGGCGGAGCGGGAACCCCCGAGAAAGTGCGCGAAGGTTCGGTGAGGAAACCAATATAAGCCGCCGCGGGACGCACTCCACCCTCTTGCTCTGACCCCGTCCTCTTGCTCTGATCCCGTCCTCTTGCTTGCTGTCGCTCGTTGTTGCTGGGGAGAAGGAAGACGCCTGAACGAGCAGGTGTGTGCGAGCCATCGTGCGACCAGCTGCGCTGCAGCTAAGGGGGCAGCTAGGGGGCAGCTAAGGGGCCGCAGGCCACGAAAAGGATGCGCCAGGCAGCAATCCACACTGGACCCTCCGTTGCCTCCCAAAACAACCATCCATCCTCAAGCCATACCTGCCTGCAATATCCCCCGTGTAAGTGTGAACGTCATCTGTCCTAATCGTTGTCCTGGGGTTAAGTAAATTGACTAGTATAAGCTAACGATTCACTGTGTGACTGCTTCTTCCATCCATTGATTGTAAATAACTTTGATCGCTCCTTCTTTTTGCTTGTGTGTATAATAAATCCTGTTATTCCTCCGTACTCTGTCTTCTTCTCTCTTCCTTCTCTTTCGGTCGCTTTAGAGGTTTCCAAATTGAATATCTGTGGTGCGATCTGGTCAACGTTGGGGGAGTCGGGCCAATCGGGGATCCTGTAACGGTCGCGGTTGACCATCCGCTCGGCCCAAAGTAACATCTTGTCCGCGACCCGTAACAATATTAATCATTAACCTGTTTGTTTTCCTAAATAGCTATTGAACAACGACATTATTTACCTTCAATTGAATGGATGGACCCACACCACCGATAAAAAATATTTGATATCTCAATAGCACAGATAACTTTATAGTTCATACCCATCAATTCCTCTGGCTTGATGCGATGATCTTCGATGGATGATTCTTCAGTGATTTTGTTATCATAAAACGAAGTTAGAATTTCAGGACCTTTATCTGCCTCCCTGTACTTTTCATATTTGTTTAAAAGTTTTGGATGCATTGTTGGTGGGTAACCTTCAATAGCAATTTCTCCATCACGTTTTCGCCAAAATATATCAAGTCCGTTAACACGGGCTTTAAACTTGTTCTGGTCCTTTTTATGATTTCAATAACATCGGGTTTCATCAAATGTGTTTTAATTGTGTCAAGAATTTCTTCAAACATTTATATTGTTTTTGTTTCGCCTTCGTTGGGAGGAAGCGTGAATTATACATAACAAGCGGTAGTGAATATGATTCAACTCTGTGCTCCTTAGCATTATTTTCATTCACTTTAATACCCCACGAGAACAACGTTGGTGTTTCGATAAACAGTTTTCTAATACCGCTTTGTGGGTGAGTATGATCATAATTATATTTAATCATAATACGGTAATAGTTAATTCCGTTGTTGTTTTAATATTTTGGCTCTTCAAAGATAATATTTTTAATATCAAAATTCAGATAAGTCAACGCCATAATAGTTCTTCTTAATAATACTATTTTATTTTTTTAAACTAAAAATCATTTTTTAAATTTAATTTCATAATCATATATAAATGACAATATCTAATATTACACAAATATTATGTATCATGACCTCATTCTCCATTATGAATCTTTGTACCCCACAGCTAAATGATAACATTAACCTTGTTATTCCCCGTCATTTTCCCTGTTGCTGCGCATGTGATTGTGTTATTAGTTGGCAATGCGAATGGCAATGATGCTGTTGGAAATGGAGGTTTTGGGGGTATTTGAACAAGGGGATCTATCTTATTTCATCTGGTGCAATGCAGTCAACTAATGGGAAACAGGGCCTTAAACTGGAACACATAATAAGGAAATAACTATTTAGAAGGGTATATGATTTTCTACGTGCATGCGATGGACTAACTAGGGGGACGACCTTTGACCTTTACAATTAACGGAGGTATTTACAAGGATCATTACATTTACACAGGGTGATATTTACAAACAGGATTCTCAAATCCACAACAATATATATATATATATATATATATATATATATATATATATATATATATATATATATATATGTCATGTGACTACTCTCAGTTAATACCGAGAGAGCCATGGATGGAAAGGAGCGTTAATGGAGGCATTCAACTCAAATTGATGGCGGATTTTACGCAAAGAGGAAGAAGAGTACCGATTTACCTGGACGGCCTCGCTGATGTCTTCACCCTGCGAAAACAACTCAGCCGGGACGGTTGTAAAATTGTTGGGGAAAAATAATTCAAGAGTTTATTAAATAAATACCGGGACAGGAAAAACGCGATGGTAACTAAAACCCCCTAATGAGTGCTCCTACGCACAGAACCAGACACAGACAAAGGGATGGCAGAACAGGAATGAAAATGAGGTGTGATTTTTATGTGTGCTTAGCTCAATTGGATGGCGTCGCCGCAATGAACAGGCCCCGAGCGCGCAGTCCGGACTTGGCAGGAAGTCGGCCGCCTCCTGTGGCTTCCTACACGAAGCAAACGAGCAGGTGCGCAGCCGGCTCCCCTGGTGTGTCCATCCTCAGGTGTTCTGCACAGGAACCGCGATGCACCCAACGTTCGGTATCAAAAAGGAGAGAGAGTCGAGGGTGAAGGAAGGCGTGAGGGCAAGAGGTCGAGGTAGAGGAATCGCGAGGGCAGTAGCGAACAAGGTCCGGGCACGAAGGGATCCAAAAGGAGAGAGACAAAATGCCGGCCAGCCGTGGTTTTTACGTCGGGTCCTGACATCCTCGGTGCCTCTCCTCCAATCCCTGCTGGCCAACACCACAGCCTTAGCTCTCCACCAATGGCCGCGTCGCTTCTCCCTCATGCCATCGGTCCATGGCCAATCAGCGCATCGCTTCTCCTCACTCCTACCTCTAGCAATCGGCCGGCTTCGTCCTGCCTCGTGTCTTCCAATTGGTCAACTCCCGCCCAATGCGGTCTTTCTGGGCGTGGCTCTCGGCCTGCCTGTTTCGATGTTGTCATACAACCTGGTGATGCAGCTGGCCGCCGTTCCATCGGCAGTGCTCCGAACTGGCTTCCGGTGGGTTTTATTGTGGGGGGGATTTAATTAGTGTACTATGTCCATTCTATTGTAATATGTATAAAGTTTGGTGCCATAAAGGACAACGGGATGATTACCAGGTTCTACGGACAGGGGAATTAGCATAATCCCTACGATAATTAGCACAAGGGTAATACTTGTACGACCACAGAGATACTCTTACCCGACATTCGGCTGTACAGGTCCCTGACTTATGTACATCGAAATGGTTCTTTCTACCCACGATCATCGGAGCACCTAAGGGGTGCCGACAGAGCAATACCTATACAGATCTACCTGACTCCATATATCACTCTACCCCACCGACATAACAATATATATTCAGTATATATAGTTTTTATTTGTTTGTTTTTTTACGAACGCGTTTACGGTTTTAAGTAAATTTTCATTGAGGGTTTTATTTCACAGTTTACAGTTATAAAAATGACAACTTTCAAATGCTAGATATTGATTGAGGTTTGTGTTTTTTAACGTATGTTTTTTATGTAAATTTTCACTTTTGGACGCTTTTCTTTCGTGGACATTATTGTCATGTTTATTTCACAGTTTACAGTTATAGAAATTACAATTTTCAAATGCTCAATGCTCAATTTCAATTTTCAAAATTTCAAGACGCTTATGATTGAGGTTGTTGTTGTTTTTTATGCCCGCGTTTATGCATTTTTAACATAAATTTTCATTTACGGACCCGTTCCAACGGTTCTGTGATTCTTCCCTATGTACCGGCTTCGATATCTGTCGGCATGCCAAATTTTAGCTTTCTAAGACATCAAGATGGTACCAAAAAAATTAATATCAGTCAGTAAGTCAGTGGTTAGAACAAGCTTTGTATATTACTCATAGATGTGTATTATTCTGCTATGATGGCCTCGAGGTACATACTCGCCTCTAAGCTGTCTAGTCTGGGTTTGAATCCTGACCCAGCTATACACTATCATTCACGTGTTTCAGAGGCAGGGTGATTCATCACTTTGTCCCGTCTGCCGCCGTTAGTTGGTGAATGTTAAATATATTTTGCGAAGAGTAGGTGGGCTATCTCCGACACCATGAACAAATTACCATTCTCTACCATAACTACTGCAGGGAAGGCAATGACAAACCATCCGTCATAAACACACACACACTCTCTCTCTCTCTCTCTCTCTTCTCTCTCTCTCGGTCAGTGGAGAAGCAGAACGCATTTAAGACAACTTTTATCCATTGCTTGTAAAAAAGACTTTTCCTCGGGGCAAAATTAAAGGATCAACCCCAGTGTCAGACGATGTTTCATCCCTCTATGCATGGACTTTCTCAAGTCGAAAAACTTTGTTGCGGAAGAAACATCACTTGAGAATTGCTCTGCTACTTCATGTTTGTATCAAACTTGGGAGTGAAGAACAACTTTGGTTGGAGGAACCTAATTTTTGTGAAAAACCAACCTAAACTTGTGGAAGAAACGTCACTTGAGACTTGCTCTGCTACTTCATGTTTGTATCAAACTTGGGGGTGGAAAACAACTTTGGTTGGACGAACCTAATTTTTGTGAAAAACCACCCTAAACTTATGTATGGATGTTTTGTAAAGATCTCACTTTATATTGCTTTGTCTGTTAAATGCTCAAATCAGGGCTTAAATAAATCAGAATGCTTACCTATTAGTGTTGTGTTTACTGATTAAGGCTGCTGGTGGAAGCATAATATAAAGCGCAAGACTTAATTAAAGGTTGGAATCCAGTTTACACCTAGGCTACTTTTATTTGGTATCCATTCACCCCCTCGAGAACATTGAAATCCTCAAATGAAGGACATCAGCTTTGCTTTTATCATGGCGTGGTAATTTATGATCATTTGACACATTAATTTATTTACCTTTCTTGCCCTTTAAACACCAACAACACCTTTACTTGTATTATTTGAACTTCTACTATTGTGTATCAACATCTAGTTCCCCCACAAGCATGCCTTGCTACTTGCTAGAGTTCCCTTATGCTATACCATTACCGGTCTTCCATCCACCGATGGCCCACCCAGGCCCCCGGCATTCCACCACCCATTTTTCTCGTGGCTTTGAGGCCTGGCCAAGTGGAAAAGTCGTCCTTTGTCACGGTACGGCCCTGCGCCTTTGTGGCGGCAAGCAATAGGGGCCGCCTCGAAGTGCAGGCCTTGCTTGAAAAGGAGGCCTTGTCTGTGTTCCGTTCTCCGGGTTAAAGGGGAGGCTAGTGTCAGGGGAGCGGCCAGGGTGCCAAGCCCAAATGCAGGATGGTACAGAAAGAGGGTGGGGAGTGGGGCTTGGTTCAGAGGAGGGAAATCAGAGCTGAAGAAAGAGGGAGCAGACAGACAGAATAGGGCTTGGCCTGTTGTGGGAAAAACTCTCCTTTTCTGTGAAATCCTCACCACCCCCCAGCCCGTCTCCCACCCAAATCTCCTTGTCCCCATCCCCCAAGCCTCTACAGCTCTGTTTTTGAGGCCAGCAGCCATTCATGGCATGCTTTTTTGTGATCACCAGCCAGACAAAGAGGAGGAATTCTCAGACTCGGAATTCCCACCGAGCAGCTCCGCTCTTATCACCGGCTAAATGGAGATGTTATTGTTATTTTCACTAAATACCTGCTTTAAGGAGTGGAGGTAGGGTTTAGAAGGGCACAATGGCTGCACAGTAACTAAGGGTGTCATGAAACAGATCCCAGATGTGGCCTATAATCCAATACCACAGTTTCCGCCTTTCGTTTCTCCTTCCCTCTTGAACAGACATGGAAAGTGGTGCGGATGCGGCAACCGGCAACGGAACTCAACGTGGAGGATTATCGGACAAATTGTGTTTGCCGGGGTGGATTTCGACCATAGTTCTTCAATAAAAGTGGTGCTCAGGTGGAAACGACTTATTCCAACGGCATTTGTTGCTGTAAGCTTTTCTCCTTGATGTTAAAGACCGAAAACCTAAAAACAAGAGTCCAAGTGAGTGAAAGAGGAGGACTTTTAATGGCGAGAAAATGTCAAATTCTGGACACAGTTACAAAGCATTGACCTTTGAACCCACAGAAGAAAAGTGTTCTTATGCCTCCGGCTGTGTCCATCCTTGTTCTGTGGCTAATGGCTTGAGCGGAAAAAGGGCAAATTAGGGGTAAAAAGGATATTTCAAGCTCTATATATGCCCCTGTCGTTTGAAAATGCACATTGAACAAGAGGAGTTATTGTAATAGTCTGTAACGAGCAGCATGCCTGCTCTTGAGTTATACCAGACTTTGACGTGTCAGTAAGTTGAGAATTCAAATAATCTCAACAGAAAACGAATCACAATCGTCCACGATGATAATGATTCATATCCTCATTATAATGAAGTTCCAATACTTGCAAACAGCTGTGTCTGCCGTGCTCGGTTTGCCATCTGAGAATTAAATCAAAACACTTAACGGGGATTTTACGATATGAACGATCATTTGGAGAATGTTGCTCTCGAAAGTCCAGGAAAGCAGGATTTATGGTCCACGGAAATAGTGTCAATTCAAAGGCTGAAGCTTGTCCTCCCAATTGGAGGATTTTACGATCACAGGCTGGCAGGTAAGACGTGCAGGTAGCACAATGTTCTTTCCGATGGCCTGTGAGCTCCATGATGCAATAACCTGCACGTTCAACACTCGATGGCAGTGAGTCTGCTCATGTTCCTTTGAATAAATGGGTGATCATTTACACCTGTAGATCAAAAGTAAAGAGCAAAAGGAAAAAAAATGATGGCAGTGAGTCTGATCATGTTCCTTTGATGGGTAATAATTTACACCTGTATGTCAAAAGTAAAGAGCAAAATAAATAAATAAAGTGAGTGTGTTAGGTGTTAGTTATGTGTTAGGTGTTAGTGTGTTAGTTGCCCTTCATATCTGTTCACATGAAACATGTGAGCTACCTGGTCAGTTTTGTTTATCGTGCAGAAGCTGACACCCACACAGAACCCATGCTCTGAGATAGCAAGCGGTGTAACCTGGTGTTAAGGAACCGCCAAGCAGTCTAGACCAGATATCCACAGGAATTTGGAATATGTTCAGGATGAAAGCTATAACTCACCTACTTTTCACGAAAGACACAGTGGGGTCGTTAGGATCCACCAACTAAGGATTACAGATGGGAGGCCCACCTTAATGTTATTCCAAGGTACTGACACACACATCAATGAATTTCTCTGCCTGAGAAACACCAGGATGGCAGTTTATAGCTGGGTACCCACTACAGAAGCAGAAGCTCCTCCCTGGAATGACCTGGTCAAACCCTAGAAGACATCAAGTCGAGATCGGACCACATCACTGTAGTGGGTACCAGGAAGCCAGTGCCACACCAGCTATTGCTGCATGCATCCTGACCAACAGGAAATGCCTGCCACACATTAACCTGTCCGTGGTAAACAAGAGCTCTGGGAGCAGCCTAAACAGTCTGGGAAGAAGCTTCTGCTGCAGCTGACAAGGGCAAATACACCCAAAGCACGTGTCGGAGGATGTTCTCTCTCCGAGCCACCAGAGGTAATATTGATTAAGTGACACATTAATTGTTATTCCCTCTCATTACAGGTGAGATATGTGATTGGCTCTTGTTATTTATATGTTAAGTGCTATTGACATTGCACATGGTACATACTTGTGAGTCTCGGTAGTTTGTGTTTCAGTCTGCGCTGTCACGAAGGATTTGCCAACAAGTGATGAAACCGGTCCGGCGGCTGAGGGGGACATGTGGCATTTTGATTCTCATGTATGTGCTACTTGTGAATGTCTGCAGCTGTAGAAGAAGCCAGATAGGATTTGAAACAGCAAAGGGCTCACTTTGTGTAGCTTTTCATGATTGCTTTATGCAGCAGGATAGCTTATAGGTACGTATGTGTATTCTCCTCTAAGCTGTAGCCTGGGTTTGATTCATGACACAGCTATAAACTGTCACCTTAGGCTGGAGTTTCGCATGCAGTGATCGCAACATAAGTGAGTAACATCATAAACTCAGTCACGTACAAAGATTGCTGCATACATCACAAAGGACCAAACGTATATGATAAATGTTTTGCCCACAACTCAGGTTTTTTTTTGCAAGTCCCAGGATGCATTGCAATTATCTCTTTCTGCTTACACTCAACAAACTGTCTACATGTGTTGGACATGCAATATCATTATGAAGCTGTTTTAGTACAACTAGGCAATTTAGGCACTTACACCAGGGGCTCATGACAGACCGAGTTCAGCTGCCACTGTGGGTTTTACTTTCCTCATTATATGGAACAAGCTTCGTGAAGTTCTCATTCTTCAGCCTGAGTTAAACATATATTGGCAAACAAGAGCAGTGACCATTTCCAACAACTTTTCCCACCAGAACAGTTGTCACTTCACATCGGTCCAGGCGAGGTCTACACTATGGGCATAGTGCACAGTGCTCACTTTTAAGATGTCTTATAGGATTGATTCTCCACCCAAATGTAAACTGTCTGGTTGGTGCCCTCTAAGCAAGACATTAAGTCAGGTGTCCTGTCTGATAGCCAGCAGACATTTAAAGATGATGACATAATGGTTAGAGCATCCGCTCTGAGTATGGGAGGTTAGCAGCTCTTATTCCCATCCTTGCAGAGTTATACCAAAGACATTAAAAATGGTATGTGCTGCTTCCTTGCTTGACACTCAGCATTTTAAATGGATGGACTACGGACAACTATAGCTGGGCAATCAGAGACAAGGCCTCCTCCTGCATTTATCCTTGTTACGGAACTCGTATTATATACTAATGGTCCGCCGGACAGCTGGCTATCTGCACAGAGCTGAATTTCACCTTCTCTGATGCTGGAGATTATTCTGTCTGCCTTGACGTCATCTCATCATCCGTTTGTTGGTTTACAAATCTCTGCTGAAGTTCCCTGTTTTGTGCTCTGAATGTATTTAAATCGGTCACAAACAAACTTGTTCTTCTTCTTCTTGCCTTATTTTCTCGATTTCTTATATTTGTGCTTCTTTTTGCTCCTCTGTCTCCAGAAGTAGCCCTTTTCGTATTCCAAATGCAGCTTCCGATTCATTTGGTCGTTCCTGTGGATGATTGCTTTGAAGAAAAAAAGAAAATTGATTTTTATTTTAAAAATTATTTTTAAAATCGAATGTTGGTCAGTGAAATCAATGAGCAACTGTATTTAAAATTGGGATTGTACGTCACGGTTGCCAACAACAGGGCGAACAATGAATGCTTAAAACCATACGCAGAATAACGTCGCAGAGTAACGTCCATTTCGCGGTAAAAAGGTATGGCACGATAAAAAGTAGTGCAATATGGCACGATAAAAAGTAATGCGATATGGCACGATAAAAAGTAATGCGATATGGCACGATAAAAAGTAGTGTGATATGGCACGATAAAAAGTTGTGCAATATGGCACGATAAAAAGTAATGCGATATGGCACGATAAAAAGTAATGCGATATGGCAGGATAAAAAATAGTGTGATATGGCACGATAAAAAGTAGTGCAATATGGCACGATAAAAAGTAGTGCAATATAGCGCAATAAAATGCAGTTGGACTTGGAACGATAAAAAGTAGTGTGATATGGCATGATAAAAAACAGTGCAATATGGTGCAATAAAAAGTAGCGTTGGTTGCCATATGGCATGAAAAAGGTATCATATGGCATGATAAAAAGCAGTGCGATAGTATTTGAGTTAGATCATGCGGAGAAAAATAGTACCTGCATCCTCTTGCATGCAAAAAAAACTCATTTATTCATCACGTTAATGAACAAGCTAGCAAAATTTTTGATCAGACAATTTAGTCTGAACGGAATTCGATGGTCAACATATCTAAATATCAGTTTGTGTGTTTGTACAGATGTCTATCCCCCTCCATAAGGCTAAGCTTCAAAGGCCAATCTTTTAACATGAATGTGTGTTCACTACGGTCTATTTTTGAGGAATAAACAAACTGCCCTCTCCGTGATCCCCTCCAAGTGAAACTACCTAAATGCAGAACCATTTTTCACCTCCTCTCATTTATTCCTCTTTTCCCCCACCTCTGGAACTAACTTCCACATGCTCTTGAATCTCATTCTTCCCTCCAAGTCTTCAAGACAGCTGTTCACCACCATCTCAAGTCATTACCAATCTAAAATCATGATGTTTTCTACACCCATTAAACCACTACCAACCCTCCCAAAAGTTTTCTTATGTATCCATCTTGTCTACCCTTTGCGTTCTCCCCTAACCATCATCGTTACCTGTATCCATTGTCTGTCCGTCTCCGTCGACCTTCTCCCTCCACCCTGCTGTTGGCATTTCCCCTTTCTCCTGCTGATCCATTTGTTATGTTGTGTCCTGATCTTTTATGTGTCTGAGCTCTTCCATGAGCCTTGATCATGTAAGTAAAAAAGTTGGAATGTTAGAACACTCCTTGATATTATAAATAATGGAGCGCGTAGGCATACTGCATTAGAGTCAAAGGAACTTCCTCCTTATAATATCAACATTGCTGCATTGTTGGAGACTAGGTTTCCATAATTTGGAGAGCTTCATGTGAAGAATAAACACATTCTACTGGTCACGTTGCTCTGCCAACTGGCAAGGCGCTTCCAGTGTTGGCCTTGCTGTTTCCAAACTCTATAAGATATATCTACAAGACTCGAAATGTAATGCTACTTTTAAAATAAATGGGTAGAAGAGGTGTGCGTATCATGTCGAGTGAGGAGGTGTGCTTATGATACTAAGGTGTAGTTTTGACATTAACTAATTATTAACTAATTAACACTAATTATTTCATACTATTTAATACAATTAATACTAACAGGAGTATTAAGCAAGTACAGATACATTCAAAGTACACCAACCCTATGCAAAAAAATAAATGGCTTCCTCCAGCGCTGCATTGCCAGGGTGCCTTGGGTGCCTGGCGGTACCGCCGTGCAGCACATAGAGACGGTATTGGGAGGGAGATGTGTACAATAATTGATTGATTAATTGCGTAATTAAAATAAATAAACAATGATTGTACAATTATTTATTAATCAATTGGTAATAGGATACCAAAGCCACCAGTGTTTCATCCAAAGTTGTAACTTTAAGAAAATTTATTATGTCATTAATCGAAAAAATAAACAAATAATTGATTAATCAATAAATAATAAATCGATTAATTGATCAATCAATAAATCAAAAATATCCTTTATAGCCACATCACTTGGTCACTGTCATGTCCGAATATATATCAGCTTCTGAGCTCTAAAGGTGCCTGAGATATTGCCCAGATGAGAAAGAAAATAAATAAGTGAATAATAAAGAAAATAAATAAATACTAATGGTAAAATAATTAAATTATTAATCAATTGGCTAGTAGAATAACTAAACCACCACCGTTTCATCCGAATCTGCAACTTTAAAAAAACATTAATTAAATGAAGTCATTAATCGAAAATTTAAATAATTAATCAATTACTTGATAAATCAATAAATTGAAAATAGCCTTTACAGCCAAATCACTTGGTCATTGTCATTTCCAAATATCAGCTTCTTATCTCAAAAGGTGCCTGAGATAATACCCAGAAGAGAAAGGAAATAAATAAGTGCTTAATTAATCGATAATAATTAAGTAATTAATCAATTAATTGATAAATCAAAAAACAAAACATTCTTTTTTGCTAAAGCACGTGATCACCATTGTGCCAAAATTTCAGCTTCCTAGCTCAAAGGATGGCTGAGATATCGCCCGGACAAACAAACAAAAAAACAATAAAACAAACAAACAACCGGAGTGAAAACTGAGTACTCCCTTTCAGCGCTTGTCATTGCAGGCCCCCTTTGGTGCCCAGCGATGACGTCATGCAGTGCCTGGAGATGGAATAGGAAAGGAGCGGTTTGCAATATTATTCAGAAAGATCACAAGTAATAAAACAGAAGCTCTGCTTTTTTTGTATATAACGTCGAGGCTCATGGAAGAGCAAGAACACAAAACGGATCAGAACACAACAGAAGAAAAGGAACAACGGAAATAGAAGGGGGGAATGTCGACAGCATGTTGTCCCAGGGCTCGGGGGGTTTTATTTGATTTTGATTTACCAAAAGGTCTGAGAGTTATTTCCGTAGAATTAAAAAATCAATTTCTGACAAAAATATACTCGGACATTTTCCCACAGGTGTCATCCCATGGTTCATTTTCTATGCTTGACTGCCTGCTATTCACAATATCATAGGATCAATAAAGGTTACTTGTGACTATTCTCCAATTTTGTTGGTGATGCTCTTGAAAAATGTGTATCAGCTACTTTTCTATTTGTCCAGAATGCATGTATTCAACTTAAATTGTGATTATGGTATATTATAATGAACTAGAATCTTTCAGCTGTAAACATTTGACACCATCCATATGTTTGTTTGACATCTTGCGAGCAAAACCTTGAACTTTTTAGTGATGGGACTCGTCTACAGCGGCACCAAATTTGACCAGATGTGGTATGTACATGCCACAGTACTCTGCAATAACCAGAAAACATGGTATTTCAGCATTAACACCACCAACCGTTACCAACAACATTCTACTTTCAGCCTTAATTATCTGGTATACTGGAAAGAAAATTCAATACTGTATTAAATGTTAGAACACCAAAAGCATTACTGAAGCATCAGCAAAACACATGGTTGTAATTAGTATTACTGCACATTTATAACACAGGCTATTACTGCAGGTCGCACAAGACCTGCCAGCAACCCTCTTCTGGTAAAACTGCAAAAATCAAGATTCTTTGCTCACCTTCACTCTTACCGATCTGGGCTTTATGGCAGAGTGGCCAGACGGAAGCGTCTCCTCAGTGAAAGACACATGAAAGCCCGCTTGGAGTTTGCAAAAAAGCACCTGAAGGACTCTCAGACTTTGAGAAACAAGGTTCTGTGGTCTGATGAAACCAAGATTGAACTGTTTGGCTTCCGTCTGGCCACTCTGCCATAAAGCCCAAATTGGTGGAGTGTTGAAGTGATGGCTGTCCTTCTGGAAGTTTCTCCCATCTCCACACAGGATCTCTGGAGCTCAGCCAGAGTGACCATCGGGTTCTTGGTCACCTCTCTTACCAAGGCCCTTCTCCTCCGATTGCTCAGTTTGGCCGGGCGGCAAGCTCTAGGAAGAGTCCTGGTTGTTCCAAACTTCTTCCATTTAAGAATTATGGAGGCCACTGTGCTCTTGGGAACCTTCAATGCAGCAGAGATTTTTTTGTCGGCTTTCCCAGATCTGTGCCTCGACACAATCCTGTCTCTGAGCTCTGCGGGCAGTTCCTTCGACCTCATGGCTTGGATTTTGCTCTGATATGCATTGTCAGCTGTGAGATCTTATATAGACAGGTGTGTGCCTTTCCAAATCATGTCCAATCAATTGAATTTACCACAGGTGGACTCCAATCAAGGTGTAGAAACATCTCAAAGATGATCAAGAGAAATGGGAGGCACCTGAGCTAAATTTCAAGTGTCATAGCAAAGGGTATGAATACTTATGTCAATGTGATATTTCAGTTTTTTCTTTTTAATAAATTTGCAAAACTTTCTAAAATCCTGTTTTCTCTTTGTCATTCTGGGGTATTGAGTGTAGATTGATGAGGGAAAAGATGAATTTAAACGATTTAAGCATAAGGCTGCAACATAACAAAATGTAAAAAAAAGTGAAGGGGTTTGAATACTTTCTGAATGCACTGTATGTGTATGTATATGTATATATATATAATTACTGCACACTGGACATTTGTCAGAAATATTATTTCTGCACACACTGGATACTTATCAGAAATATTTTTACTGCACAATGCACATTTGTCAGTAATATTATTACTCCACACTGGACAGATCAGAAATATTATTACTGCACATTGGATACTAATCAGAAATATTATTACTGCACACTGGACACCTATCAGAAATATTATTACTGCACAATGCACATTTGTCAGAAATATGATTACTGCACACACTGGATACTTATCAGAAATATTTTTACTGCACAATGCACATTTGTCAGAAATATGATTACTGCACACACTGGATACTTATCAGAAATATTTTTACTGCACAATGCACATTTGTCAGTAATATTATTACTGCACACTGGACACTTATCAGAAATATTATTACTGCACACTGGACACCTATCAGAAATATTATTACTGCACAATGCACATTTGTCAGAAATATGATTACTGCACACACTGGATACTTATCAGGAATATTTTTACTGCACAATGCACATTTGTCAGTAATATTATTACTGCACACTGGACACTTATCAGAAATATTATTACTGCACACTGGACACCTATCAGAAATATTATTACTGCACAATGCACATTTGTCAGAAATATGATTACTGCACACACTGGATACTTATCAGAAATATTTTTACTGCACAATGCACATTTGTCAGTAATATTATTACTGCACACTGGACACTTATCAGAAATATTATTACTGCACACTGGACACTTATCAGAAATATTATTACTGCACAATGCACATTTGTCAGAAATTGATTTTTGAATTCTAAAGATTTTTTGTATCCTAGAAACAACTATCAGACCTTTTGGTAAATAAAAGTCAAACAAACCTCCCCCCGAGCTCTGGGACGAATGCCCGAGGAACAAAATAGACGGAGACGGACAACAAGGGATGAGGAAGGAACGAAAGGGGTGGATAAGATGGACACAGAAACAAACTCTCAGGAAGGAAAAAGTGGAAATTTTGGGGCCAGGGGATTAACGGGGTTAGAAAAGAAATGGTTTTGTATAGGGGATGACAAAAATAAATAGCAGGTATTTGAGAAGATCCCAATTCACAACTCGTAGATTTGCCCAGGTGGTGAGGCTCGGGTCTAATGTTTCTACCACCGATAGGTCTTCACCTGGGAGTACACAGGCCTCGTGTGCCACATATTAACCTCAACATTGGGTGTGGTCTGGTGTGCGTTTGTAAGTTGCCTTTTGGCCGAAATGTGTATTTTATTTTTGTAAATTTTTATTTATAATATATTTTACGAGCCAGCTATCCAGCTAGCTATCCAGGCCAACTAACTCCTTGCCAAATCCTGCCCTAAATACTTCTGGGAAGGCAATGACAAACCACCCAGTATAACCCTAGCCACGAAACTGCTTCAGCAGCACTGACGCTCTGTAGCATCGTTTGGTACATTAGATATAATTTACAAAGTTCACATCATGAAAAAACAAAGTGTGACCATAACGTTTGAAAAAAAAAAAAACATTCATCTTTATTCACTCGCATTGTGCCGTTACTTAGTTACTCTATTACTTAGCCTGAGTTAATTTATTGCTTAGCCTGGGTGACTTCATTAGTTACGTTATTACTTAGCCTAAGTTACTTCATTAGTTAATTTTTTTACTTAGCCTTCGTTACTTTATTTGTTACTTTATTACTTCGCCTGAGTTACTTTATTAGTTAATTAGCCCTAGTTACCTTATTACTTAGCCTTAGTTACTTTGTACTTAGCCTGAATTACCTCATTAGTTACTTTATTGCCTAGCCTGAGTTACTTTATTAGTTACTTAGCCTTAGTTACTTTATTACTTAGCCTTAGTTACTTCAATAGTTTCTTTATTACTGACCTTAGTTACTTTATTACTTACCTTCGTTACTTTATTAGTTATGTTATTACTTCGTCTGAGTTACTTTATTGCTTAGCCTGAGTTGCTTTATTACTTGCCTTAGGTCTTCATTAGGTACTTTATTCGTTATTACTTAGCTTGAGTTACTTTATGACATACCCTTAGTTACTTCATTAGTTACTTTATTACTTAGCCTTAGTTACTTTATTAGTTACTTCATTACATAGCCTGAGTTGCTTTGTTACTTAGCCTGAGTTACTTTATCAATTACTTTATTACTTAGCCTTAGTTACTTTATTAGTTACTTCATTACATAGCCTGAGTTACTTTGTTACTTAGCCTTAGTTACTTTATCAATTACTTTATTACTTAGCCTGAGTTGCTTTATTACTTGCCTTAGGAACTTCATTAGTTACTTTATTACTTAGCCTGAGTAGCTTTATTACTTAGCCTGAGTTACTTTATTACTTTGCCTTAGTTACTTCATTAGTTACCCTATTACTTAGCCTTAGTTAATGTATTACTTAGCCTTAGTTATTTTATTACTTAGCCTTAGTTACTTCATTAGATACTCTATTACTTTGCCTTGATTCCTTTATTTCTTATCCTTAGTTACTTCATTCGTTACTTTATTACTTAGCCTGAGTTACTTTATTACTTAGCCTTAGTTGCTTCATAAGTTACTTTATTACTTAGCCTGAGTTACTTTATTACTTAGCCTTAGTTGCTTCATAAGTTACTTTATTACTTAGCCTTTGTTACTTTCGGACTTAAGCTAAGTAATGAAGTAACTCATGATGTAACTCAGACTGAGTTACTTCGCCTTAGTTACTTTATTAATTTGCCTTAATTCCTTTATTTCCTATCCTGAGTTACTTTATTAGTTACTTTATTACTTAGCCTTAGTTACTTCATTACTTCGCCTTAATTCCTTTATTACTTATCCTGAGTTACTTTATTAGTTACTTTATTACTTAGCCTTAGTTACTTCATTACTTCGCCTTAATTCCTTTATTACTTATCCTGAGTTACTTTATTAGTTACTTTATTACTTAGCCTTAGTTACTTCATTACTTCACCTTAATTCCTTTATTACTTATCCTGAGTTACTTTATTAGTTACTTAGTTTTTATTTTTTCTTATGTTGAAGGCTGCAGTCACGGACTATGTAGTCCTCATCGAGGCCGGGCCTTAAATAAAATAACCACATTGATAAATGTGAGGAAAACGAAATTTAAAAAAAGAGAATGTAAAGGTAATGAGTGAAAATGAGTAAGAAAAGTGTGTGATGAAAAGTGTGTGATGAAAAGTGTGTGATGAAAAGTGTATGATGAAAAGTGTATGATGAAAAGTGTGTGATGAAAAGTGTGTGATGAAAAATGTGTGATGAAAAGTGTGTGATGAAAAGTGTGTGATGAAAAGTGTGTGATTAAAAGTGTGTGATGAAAAGTGTGTGATGAAAAGTGTGTGATGAAAAGTATGTGATGAAAAGTATGTTATGAAAAGTGTGTGATGAAAAGTATGTGATGAAAAGTGTTTGATGAAAAGTGTGTGATGACAAGTGTGTGATGAAAAGTATGTTATGAAAAGGGTATGATGAAAAGTGTGTGATGAAAAGTGTGTGATAAAAAGTGTATGATGAAAAGTGTGTGATGAAAAGTGTGTGATGAAAAGTGTGTGATGAAAAGTGTGTGATGAAAAGTGTGTGATGAAAAGGGTATGATGAAAAGTGTGTGATGAAAAGTATGTGATGAAAAGTGTATGATGAAAAGTGTGTGATGAAAAGTGTGTGATTAAAAGTGTGTGATGAAAAGTGTGTGATGAAAAGTGTGTGATGAAAAGTATGTGATGAAAAGTATGTTATGAAAAGTGTGTGATGAAAAGTATGTGATGAAAAGTGTTTGATGAAAAGTGTGTGATGACAAGTGTGTGATGAAAAGTATGTTATGAAAAGGGTATGATGAAAAGTGTGTGATGAAAAGTGTGTAATGAAAAGTATGTGATGAAAATTGTGTGATGAAAAGTGTATGATGAATAGTGTGTGATGAAAAGTGTGTGATGAAAAGTATGTGATGAAAAGTATGTTATGAAAAGGGTATGATGAAAAGTGTGTAATGAAAAGTATGTGATGAAAATTGTGTGATGAAAAGTGTATGATGAATAGTGTGTGATGAAAAGTGTGTGATGAAAAGTATGTGATGAAAATTGTGTGATGAAAAGTGTATGATGAATAGTGTGTGATGAATAGTGTGTGATGAAAATTGTGTGATGAAAAGTGTATGATGAATAGTATGTGATGAAAATTGTGTGATGAAAAGTGTATGATGAATAGTGTGTGATGAATAGTGTGTGATGAATAGTATGTGATGAAAAGTGTATGATGAAAAGTGTATGATGAATAGTGTGTGATGACAAGTGTGTGATGAAAAGTATGTTATGAAAAGGGTATGATGAAAAGTGTGTAATGAAAGGTATGTGATGAAAATTGTGTGATGAAAAGTGTATGATGAATAGTGTGTGATGAAAAGTGTGTGATGAAAAGTATGTGATGAAAATTGTGTGATGAAAAGTGTATGATGAATAGTGTGTGATGAATAGTGTGTGATGAAAATTGTGTGATGAAAAGTGTATGATGAATAGTGTGTGATGAAAAGTGTGTGATGAAAAGTATGTGATGAAAAGTGTATGATGAAAAGTGTGTGATGAAAAGTATGTGATGAAAATTGTGTGATGAAAAGTGTATGATGAATAGTGTGTGATGAATAGTGTGTGATGAAAATTGTGTGATGAAAAGTGTATGATGAATAGTGTGTGATGAAAAGTGTGTGATGAAAAGTATGTGATGAAAAGTGTATGATGAAAAGTGTGTGATGAAAAGTATGTGATGAAAATTGTGTGATGAAAAGTGTATGATGAAAAGTGTATGATGAAAAGTGTGTAATGAAAAGTATGTGATGAAAAGTATGTTATGAAAAGTGTGTGATGAAAAGTATGTGATGAAAATTGTGTGATGAAAAGTGTATGATGAATAGTGTGTGATGAAAAGTGTGTGATGAAAAGTGTGTGATGAAAAGTGTGTGATGAATAGTGTGTGATGAAAAGTGTATGATGAATAGTGTGTGATGAAAAGTGTATGATGAAAAGTGTATGATGAAAAGTGTATGATGAAAAGTGTATGATGAAAAGTGTGTGATGAAAAGTGTGTGATGAATAGTGTGTGATGAAAAGTGTATGATGAATAGTGTGTGATGAAAAGTGTATGATGAATAGTGTGCGATGAAAAGTATGTGTTGAAAAGTGTGTGATGAAAAGTGTGATGATGAAAAGTGTGTGATGAAAAGTGTGTGATGAAAAGTGTATGATGAATAGTGTGTGATGAAAAGTGTATGATGAATAGTGTGTGATGAAAAGTGTATGATGAATAGTGTGTGATGAAAAGTGTATGATGAATAGTGTGCGATGAAAAGTGTGTGATGAAAAGTGTGTGATGAAAAGTGTGATGATGAAAAGTGTGTGATGAAAATTGTGTTATGAAAAGTGTGTGATGAAAAGTGTGTGATGAAAAGTGTGTGATGAAAAGTGTGTGATGAAAAGGGTGTGATGAAAAGGGTGTGATGAAAAGGGTGTGATGAAAAGGGTGTGATGAAAAGTGTATGATGAAAAGTGTGTGATGAAAAGTGTGTGGTGAAAAGTGTGTGATGAAAAATGTGTGATGAAATGTGTATGATGAAAAGTGTGTGATGAAAAGTGTGTGATGAAAAGTGTGTGATGAAAAGTGTGTGATGAAAAGTGTGTGATGAAAAGTGTGTGATGAAAAGTGTGTGATGAAAAGTGTGTGATGTTTGTTTGCAAGAAAGAGGTTGAAGCTAGCCCAGTAGCTGTAGTCTGAGTGAGACAGAAAGTAAGACCAGCAATCCCGGCACGGAGAGTGGAAGATGGTTCCGGCACCACTTTAACGCTCCTCAGTCACAACGGTATGAGCAGTTGCTGTCAACAACCTACTACCTAACTTTATTACTTATCTTTATAGTTACTTTATTACTTATCGTTAGTTATTTTATTTAGTTGATCCTTTAGTTATGTAGGAAAGCTACTTGCACTTATTGAAACCCCATCTGATTTTGAAATGCTGGAATTCTCTAATACACATGGTGGGGGTGAAGGAGAGGGTGGAATGGGGTGAGAGGGTGTGGGTAGGGGGATGTTTATTGGTGTGGATGCTACAATATCATTGCCAGATTGATAATCGAAATTTTACTGGATGGTCTTTCCAAAGCGTCATTAAGATTGTGACGTCATTAATAAGTAACGCCAAGACAATGAAGAATGGTGCCGATACCACAACTTGGGTCAATTTGTTCCAACTCGTGACCATCAATGAGTAAAGGAGCGTTTCCGAAGCTTAAGACATGGCCTTGGGTTTGAACAATGTCATGGTGTATTCCCCCATACATCATGTCATCCGTTGAAACAAAGAGTCGGAGTTAACGTTATCATTATGATAAACAATATTAAAAGCCTGGATCATGTAATAATGCCTTATTGCAGAATATTATGTGATGTCCTTGTATAAACATTATATCACTTATCCATGAGATACAGGATCATCCTCATTTCCTTAAATGGAACACAACTTGTGCCAAAGTAAAAAAAAAAAAATTAAATGTTGGTATTCAAGGCCATAAACTTGTGCCAAATATCTCATTAGCCATCTTGACAAATCTGGCAACGTAAAACTCAAACCAGAGAATGAATTGAAAAATCACTCCCAAGATCCTCTTCCTTTGTCCACTGAAGGTCACCTTATTGCCATCAGGGCCAGTCGAAAAGGTTGTTCAAGGATGATATGATCTGCAAGATGTCCGTTTTGAGGCACCAAATCTGGCAGGCGTCCATCAGTACGAGCCTGTGAAACGTGAACCTTCAAAGGCAAGATGGATGTGGAAGACGTAGAGCAAAATGCCATTAGAGATTTCGCAACATCTGTTACCAATGAGACGGAGCTTGCACCTTCCATATATCCCACCTGTTCACACGAGATTACGAAGATTTTGGCTCCTTCACGTGGATCCTCGATGGCCTCCAAGATTGCTCCTTTGTGACTGTGCGTCACTTTGTGACTGCTCTTTTGTGACTGTGCTCTTTCCTCTGGCTGATTTTATTAATTATTTTGCTGATGAAGTGAGTTCCACACGCTCTCCTGATATTGATGAGGACGCCATAACGCACAAGGGTCTTCACGAGGGTCTTCGCGAACAACTGTGAAAACAAAAGAATACATGATGGAGTAAAAAGGTGCACGTGACCGTCACGCGCTGCTCCTTATGGGTAGCGATCCCAACCCGGATCACACACCGAAACAATCTGCAAGACTAAATTGCTCAACGTCGTATTTTTGATTCTCAACGGTTCGCTTTTGGCGCAGCCATCCCGCGGGCTCCCACCCACCCATGACCCGACGTTTTAAAGGGGGAAATGCACAAAGCTTGCAGCATCTGCCTGAAAATACCATCGCGAGGTCTCCGGGTTTGGATCGTACGCGCTGCCTGGCGTCGTTACGTCGTTTAAACCGGTCTGTTAACGATTAGAACGTTACACCGACGCTAAAAGCGAAATGAATTAGCCAATGTGTCACGTGACTTAGACGAACGGACCACGTGATTGTTTTAACTCGCGTCGGATATAATGCAGGGCCGGAAATTGGAGTGATTCGATTGAGGGATTATGATTCATCTCGTTTTGCTCAATAGTCCAGATCACCAATCACCATGTGAGAATGAATGATCGAATTAATGAACTTTGCACAGTTGGAGCGTCTCCTCCTGTATAATGTTTCAGTGATAATTATGACGTCATAGTTCACGTGGTACAGCCACCATCTTGGAAAAACGTTGCATCTCCATATCTCCAAAACCGCTCAATGGAAAAAAATTCAAAGATGGCTCATTGTCAAGTACTTCCCATGGGGAATAAGATATGGTAATGATGACGTCATAGGTGCCGCCTTCAATATGATGTCATAATTCGACAAGTACAATGCTTGATCCGATCAGTATGAATTTTTTTTCTCTGCAACTGTTGGTCCAATGGACACAACATTTTCACCATAGGAGCGCATCATCCTGTAGAATATTTTTCATGATGATTATGACATCATAGGTCACATGTTATAGGCACCATCTTGGAAAAATCGAAAAACGTTGCACCTCTATTTCTCGGAAACTGCTTCATGAAAAAAAATGAAATGTAGCTCATTGTAAAGAACTTCTTTTGGGGAATAAGTGCCGTTAACGATGACGTCATTGTGCCTTCATTGTGACGTCATAATTAGACAATTACAACACAGTCCGATCAGTTTGAAATTTATTGAGCGTGATCCATGCAACAATTATATTGGAAAATGTAAATTTATGATGTCATTGGTCACGTGGCCTGGCAGCCATGTTGGATCAAAGAAACAAAACCTTTAAAAAAAAACATGTTTGCTCGCACCAAGTTGAATGTGCGCGGGGTAAGTATTCTATGAATACCATCGAGTTAATTTATTTACCTGTTTTGGTCTGAAAGATTTCCTTCGGTTAACATTGTACTGATTACATCTATCGTTTACCTGTCCACCGACGCAGAATGGCCACTAGCCTTGACGATGATGACAAGTTTTCCTTGACTATATCAAAATCACTCATTATGGCTAGATTTTATACTGGATCCAGATCACAACGTGATGGAGCAGTTTCAGGTGGATGAGCATTCCAGAGTTAAGAGGTGTACAATATAGTATTAATGATGAAGTAGGAAGATGGTAAATTATACAACGAAATTGGAGTATATTATACAACGAAATTGGACCTGATGAACTGGTAATGAAAAAAAACATAGAAAAAAGGTATTCAGGTAGGCCAAAAGGCAAAGTCAGGAATCTTTGAAAGAAAAATGAAACATTTTATAACATAAACATTGACTGTGGAACCTGGACACCCTGACACGAGCAACATGATGTTGATGGCTGGAATTTCTACCTTTCGCCAATATGTTGGAATAGCCCAACAAGGGATAATGCATTCTATCCTTTTAATATATATAAAGTTCAAAGTTTTTATATTTTTAATATATATAACGTTTAGGTTCAAAACACACCTGGTCACAAGTGTGCCGCACTGACCGGAGGCACGTGCTATTTGGTCTCTTCCGAAGACAGAAGCCTCCCGCGATGACGCGATCTCCGAGGGCCTTTCACTTACTCACCGCAGGCAGGTTGGTGGTCTTTCCGTCTTCTACCGACTCCTCTCCGGCCTTGCTCCCCCAGCTCTCTCTGGGCTCTGTCCCCCAAATATTCCTACAGGTCGCACAAGATCTGCCTGCAACCCTCTTATGGTTAAACTGCCAAAATCAACACTCTCTGCTCACCTTCACTCCTTCATTCCTCTTTTCTCCCGCTTCTGGAACAAACTCCCTCACTCTCTTCAATCCCACTCCTCCCTCCAGGTCTTTAAAACGGCTGTTCACCACCATCTCTTATCTTCCCCAATCCAAAACCTTGATCTTTTCTACCCCCGCTAATTTCACCCCAAATCCACTTTTTTGAGGTGACTTTTGACTTCTTTCCTGGAAGTCCTTGGTGTCCTTGCGTTTTTATACCTATCCTGCCTCCCCCCAGGCCCTCTCCCTCCCACACATCTCCCGATGTCCCTGCCCTCAAATGTTGTGTTTGTGTGCTTCCTCCCCTTCTCTCCCCATCTTGCCGACCGCTCCCCTTTTTATATACTTTGTTTGCTTGTTTGTTTGATTTGTTTGTTTGATAAATGTTAGCTCTTTCACGAGCCTCGACTCTGTATACAAAAAGAAAAAAAAAAGAAAAAAAAAGCCTCTTCCGGAAGATTGCTTTGCGCCGAACAGGCAGAAGAGAAGCAAGATGGCGGCCAAACATGTATTACTCGCGCTCATGATGGAAGAATTAGACAAAGATGACACTACATCACAAGTTGATGCAAATATCCAGATTGTGTTTTCACTTGCAAGTTTTGCTGCGTAAGTATAACCAGCAGCGTTTCTCCGTGACTGAAATTATGGGTGAAAGCGGCGTATATATCACTCCCATATCACTCACTAATTACCAAGAAAACAACAAATAAGTAAAATAGAACTCGTGATTAAGTGAGTTAAGCCTGTTAAGCAAACTTGCCATACAGCTGTAATATCAACGTGTCATATAATGGGTGAATATCAAATTGCGGTAGATTTTGTGTCTGAAGGACTAATCTTCCGTTTAAATGCTGTTACTGATAATATTGTCCTTATTTTTTGTTGTGTACAGGTTAATTAAACATTAGTTAACGATATGATGGTTGAAATTCACATCTGGGATTTAATTTTTTGTGTGAAAAAAAATTTCAAAGTCTGTGTACCTATGAAATATCTCTGTCCGAGACGAACATTTTCAGAAAGTTACATCATTTATCCGCAGTAAACAATGTGTTGAGAAAATATTAAGCCCCTGTTTCATCAAGTGATTTGTATTGTACAATGTGCTGACGAAATAAGCTAATTTGTGACCTCCTTATATTCATCACTGAACCGAAATGCACATGTCCCTGATTTGAAGTCCCCCCTGTTACCCTGTCCAATAAAGCCAGCCTGTGTCTGATTTTACCATATTTCATTAATGTGTCCAGTACAGTTTGCAGCATATAAGTTCTCATTTCCAGCATGGAAGAAAAAAGTTGAACAAAGAAGTGATTGAAGAAATTTTTTTCAATAATAAGTTGGTGAGTATTGCACGTCAAACAGAAATTGTCCACACTGTTATACATTCATCATTTATAAATATAAAACATTCGAAAACACTAATCACGCAACTATATTACAGAATAGTTCCTTGAGGCATGGGAGTGATGGGGCGATAATTTGGGAATTAATAATGGAATCAGTGAGATTTGTGTGCATGAAATGTCCCCGCTGTTACTGTCCTCTCTGTTACTTGATTTTCGGTAACGGGGGGGACCAAGCCTAACAGTGGGGACATAATTAAGGACCATGTCTGCAAATTGTCCAGTGAAAGTCAGAGCATGCACTTTGGTGCATCAAAGAAACAACTCAGCTTACACACTGGTGTGTATTATGTAGGTCCAAATGCAAACCCTGCACCAGTCTGCACAATCTCAGAAAACTTGTACCATGGTCCAGCAGCCATATGGGAGCACCTGAAGCCAAATCTCAACAGCTTGCAGGAGAAGCACGAAGTGGACACCATGCACTTCTTCAGTGATGGGCCCACGACCCAGTACAGGCAGAAATTAAATTTCTTTCTGTTCACCAAAGAACTGGCACAAAGGAAGGTTACTTTTGGTAAGCTATGGTGATCTCATAAATAACCATGTCAAATAATCTGTATACAATTTTAGCTGTCCTCAAACAGCACATGTACATATGATTTATTACAATCCCTTCCATCTGACTATTTAGATTATGTTTTAGATGCTTGTACTACAGGGAGAGGAATTATGGATGACCCTTAACCAATCATTTCATCAATAATTTTTTGGAATGTTGTTTTACAGGGACATGGAATTTCCATGAGGCAGGCCATGGGAAGGGGGCACCTGATGGAGTTGGCGCAACTGTGAAACGAATGGCCGACAACCTGGTACAGAGAGGGAAAGATTGCCCAGATGCGGTGACAATGATTAATCTGTTAGAGGAGGCACACTGTCGCATTGAGCTGCACTTGGTAGACGTAAAGGATATTGACTCTGCAGTGACCAAATCAGCAAAACTGCACCTTCCGAGTGTCCCAGGCACAATGAAAATCCATCAAATCTTAACAACAAAACATGGATGCATACAGTTTCGAGATCTCAGTTGCTTGTGCACCAAAGGAGAAATATGTCTATGTTTTAAACCAAAAACATTCACTTTCCCGAACCACCTGCAATGTGCCATGGAAGATGATGTACCAGATCCTGAACCAGAGCGGATGCCAGATCCTGAATCAGAGAGTGTGCCAGATCCTGAATCAGAGAGTGTGCCAGATCCTGAATCAGAGAGTGTGCCAGATCCTGAATCAGAGAGTGTGCCAGATCCTGAATCAGAGAGTGTGCCAGATCCTGAATCAGAGAGTGTGCCAGATGGTGTGCTGAAGAGTCTTACTGATTCAACTGATATCTCACTACTTAACAAGTATGTTGTGGTGAGCTATGATGGTCGACCATATCCTGGAATTGTCATTGATGAAGACCATGAAGATTTTGACGTGAAATGCATGCATAAAGTCGGCAAGAACAGATTTTTTTGGCTCATGTTGGATGATATATGTTGGTACAATAAGGATAACTTCATATGTGAAATACCACCACCGGAAAAAGTGACCCTCAGACATCTCCAAATCAATCCCTCAATTTGGCATGCAATTCAATGCCACTTCTCATGAAGAGTTCCATCAACTACAATAATGATTCTTGTCCACATTATGCATTTCATTTCTTTCTATTGTCATGTGGATCAATTTGTTGTCCCTTCTGTTACTGTTGGTCCCCACTGTTACTTGGTGTCCCCTCTGTTACTGCATGCAAAAATGGATATATTTCTGAACCTGCACTCATTTCTACCATTGCATCTGTTCTATTCCACTCCTGCAACTATACAAGTTTTGGATGTATTCACATAATTAAAACTGTTCTTGTATTTAAGGACCAAATTTTGAATATAGCTAGCACTGTGTGGTACAGACAGGATACGCTAGATATTAATTGCAATATTATACACCACCATCAATGATTATTACAACGAAAAGTTCCACATATGATAAGAGGACTTATTGCCTCATGTTTGTGCACAATTGTAGAAATGAGCAAGTATTTTAGTATAAGTTGCAATATCACCCTTGTCCGTAACAGAGGGGACAAAATGTATTGCGCATTGCTTCTTATTATCTCTGGCATTTAATAAATTTACTTCAAACAGTTTTCGCATGGGTATAGTGTTTCTTCTTAATCATTTTTGCATCATTATAAGAATTTTTTTTTCTTAATTTAACATTTTTTTTTTGGGGATTTTAAATATCCAAAATCTACCGCAATTTGATATTCACCCATTATATATGACAAAGTTCTTTCAAAGTAATCGGCGAGGCCATTTTGTTTTCGAAGAGCCCGCGCCTCTTCTGCTGGAGAACGGGAAGAGGCAGAAGAGCTTCCGAGAAGAGAAGAGTCCAAATCGAACGACCGGAAGAGAGCCCTTCTCTCTTCCAGAAGTGCAAATTGCACGCGCCTCGGGTCCTCAGTCGAGGTCCTCAGCATCATCCCGTTTCGGCCATTCAACCTCGATACAGTCAGCTCAGGTGGGCCAGCAGGGGCACATCCACATGCAGCAACTACACCTAGATGCGTACATACCCCCACCCACAGCCAGTGCGAACGCAGACTACAACAACATCACCTCCACATCCAGAATCCACAGCACCAAAAAAACATGGTGGAACACTCAAACACCTACCTTTATACCCTTCACCACTCACCAACAAAACACACCAGATCATTCATACACACATCCACACACAACACCAACCAACCACCTACCCTTACAACATACACCACTCAACATACAAAAACACACACACTCATGCAAAAATTCATTCATGCAAAAACACACACCCTCACCCACTCACTCACGCACATACACAAAATAAGAAATAATAATAGTAACAAAAAAAAACAAAAAAAACGCACACAACCAACCACCTACCCTTACCAACATGCACCACTCATGCAAACATGCAAAACCATTCATGCAAAACCACACCCACTCATGACCCACTCCTGCAACACACACAGACACACACACACACACACACACACACACACACACACACACACGCACACACACACCTCCATTTCTATTCCGTAACCTCAACCTACACCGTTCGACGTGCCTCCATAAACTTCCTCCAAATCCAAAATGAGCCTTTCATGGCAACCTGGGCCACCTTGTCACACATCCTCCTTCTTTCTGTCCCACACACTCCAAGCCGAGCAAAAAATGCAGAAATGGAATTGCCAATATACCCTCCACACATAACCTCAAATGGCTGACACGAAATTCGCCAACCCTTCTCCCGGCACTCTGCCTCCAGCTCACTGGACTTTCCTCTCTTACTCTCGTGCACCTCCTCCATGTTCTCTTCCTAAGGTACAGACAATTCCCCTAAGATGACCTGTCTTGTTGCACCTGACCAAATGACAATGTCAGGCCGCAACCTTGTCACACAGATCTCTTCTGGGAATACCAATTGTGGCTTTAGGTCTGCCAGCACCTGCCAATCACAAGCATCTGACAGCCCTCTTGCTTTCCACCTCCTCCTCTTTCCACCTATTACCACTTGGCCCTGCTTGACAAACCACACCACTCCCCCATCAGTCTCCTTCTCCACTCTTCTCTCTCTCGACCTCAGCACCTCTCGTTGCACCATCTGCACCACCACCGCCAGCACCTGATCATGTCACCACCTGTATTGTCCTGCTGCCAATGCTACTGAACATACACTCAGTGCATGCTGAACCGTTCCCACACCTCCACACAAATAACATCTCTCCTCCTGCAACAACCCCCACAATCTCAAGTTCACTGGTGACCGAAGCACATCATACGTTGCCCGCAACAGGAAATTCAACAATATTGGCTCCATCCTCCAAATCTCTTGCCACTTCAACATCCTCACCCGCACACCTTCCCACCTAGTCCAAGCACCTTGCTGTGCCTGACTGACTGCTTTCACATATCTCCCCTCCTCTTCCTTTCTTCTCACCTCCCTCTCAACCATCTTCCTCCTCTCTTTCACACATGCCTTTACCCACCGCTCATGCTTCATCCACCCCAAGCCATGCTTCCCGTGCTGTACCATCCCCATGACCTCCTCCTGTTGCAACCGTTCCTCCATCTCGTCCACCTCTGCTCTTGCAATCCACTTCCGACTTCCCTTCTTCTCTGGGAGAGCATTCTTTACCACTGCATCACTTGAATCCCCTAACATCATGAACTCCCACACCCTCACCACCTTAAACTCCTTGGTTGATGATGTCAAGGGAAACTGGAGTTTTCCACCCAAACCATAAAAGGCAATGTTCGTCAAACAGCGTGGCACTCCCAACCACCTCCTCACAAACCCGCTCACCACAACCTCCATCCTCTCTACATGCCCAATCGCAATATCATACATCATCAATGGGCACAATACTCGTGGCATCAATCCAAACTTCAAACACCATACCTTCAACTTACCTGGCAAACCACATCCATCAATCCTCTTCAAACCTCTCAAAAGCTTGTTTCTGACCTCCTCCACTCTTCCCACATCATTCAACTCCACTGTATACCATCTTCCCAAACTCTTCACAGGGGCCTCCACCAATGATGGAACCACCTCCCCTCCCAGCTCAAACCTGTGCATGTTATCCACCACTCCTCGTCTCACTACCACACTCCTCGACTTTCTAGCTTTAAATCCCATTCTTGCCCACCGCATCAACCTTTCCAGTCGTCCCAGTACCTCTACTGCTGCATCAGCGGACTGTTGGACAACTGTCAGATCATCCATGAAAGCAAACATCGCTGGCAACCTCTGACCAGGGGCTAGCTCCACTTCTTTCCCATGTCCACTCACCGCACGTATCAACAACTCCATAACCAGCACAAACAAAATAGGGGAGATGGTACATCCCATCGGGATCCCCACTTCCAACTTCTGCCACTCTGTTACATAGGACTGTGTCGCAAACCGCATCCAAAACTGATCATAATATGCCATCAAAAAACTCCAAAATCTCCGTGGCACCCAAAAGAAATCCATGGCATACCTGATCAAGGCATGCGGCACTGACCCATATGCATTCTCCAAATCCAGCCAAACCACCGCCACATCCTCATTTGCCTCTTTGCCTCCTGCAACACTTGCCAGACCATTGCCGAGTGTTCAATGCATCCTGGTGATCCTGGTATTCCTGCCTTCTGCACAGAACCATCCACAAAACCATTCCCTCTGATAAAGCCTGAGAGGCATGCCGCAAAGACACTCATCAATATCTTCCCATCTACATCGAGCAATGATATTGGTCTAAACTGCTCCAGTGTCACAGCCTCCTCCTGCTTTGGAATATAAACTCCTTCCGCCATAGTCCATTGACTGGGCACCACTCCTTGCCTCCATACCACCTTCAAAGCCTTCCACAGATAATGCCTGATGCCTTCACAACTCTTAAACACCTTGTATGGCACTCCACTTGGTCCTGGAGCCGATGCCGCCCGTGCCTTCCTCAAAACTGCCTCAATCTCAGACATCTTTGGCTCTGACAAATCAAATGGAAAACCTGGCTCTGTCGGTCTCACCAATCCTTCGATGTCCTCCACCACTTCGTTCCTCCTTGTGTCTGCATACGTGATATGCAGGTGACCTTCCAACTCTTCCTTTGGTACCTTCAGTACACCACCTTGAGATGGCTCCAACCATTCCTTCATAAACTAAAAAGGCTTCTCAAAGAACCTCTTTCTTTTCCTCTGCCTCTCCTTTCTTCGCCTCTTCATCCTTTCCACTCTCTTAAACTTCACCAACCTCATCCTCACATGCTTCGTCAACACCTCAAGCCCATTCCTCTCCCCTTCCACTGCCCTCTTCCATTGAAACTCCTCAACTCCATTCTCAACTCATGGATCTCCCTTTGCCTCCTGCTCAAACATGCCTCCTTTCTCAGCCCTCTCTGCACACTCTTTCACTCCAAACGTGACACATGCATACTCAAACACAATCTCATTCATCTTTCTCAAACTATCTTCCACCCTTCCTTTCAACCTTTGAAGCGCCCCACACATCACTCCATCCATTCTCTCCCATACTTCCCTTTCTCCCATACCTGGCCATTTCACTCTCCTCCTCACATCCTTTCCCTGCTGAATTACAACCCCAGGACATACAACACTGTTGCTTGCTACCTGGCTGTTTCTCCCGGCCGTCTTACGTGTCCCCTTTTCAAAGGCACTGCGTTGCTGTACCTCCTCCTCACCCACCTTACGCACACACCCCATTCGGCTCCGATGGACATGCAGTCCTCTCACCGACTCAAACTCACTTCCACACCCACACTTTTCTCGCACCTGCCTTGCCTCCACATGCACACCATCACCCCACAGACCAACATCCCCCACACGATCACTCCCACACCCTTTCTTGGCCTGATGGATCCTCAACCCTCTGATGGATCCGATCCGATTCTGCATCCTCTGATGGATATATATATACACACACACATAAGCAAAGATTTGCGGTTGGGAGTAAATCCAAATGACTCCATGGTAATAATCTCCAACCTTTAATTGAACAAACAATGACTCAACGTTTCGACTTCCTCAAGAGTGATAAAATCATCTCAACATCCCCTTATATGCAAAGTGGGGTGGGCAAAGCTGGACAGCCAATGAAACCGTATCACACCGCTCTCGTGAACGGAGATGTTACTGACCAAATTCAAAAATCAACCGCATATTAACGGCTTAAAATAATCCTGTAAGCAATGCTGGATAATAACTCAAGTGTTTAGAAAATCAGAAACAATCATTACATTTAATTAAAAGTTAAACTTGTAAACAATTAAATTGTAAATTAAATTAAAACTGTAAATATATTAAAGCAAAAATTTTTAAGATAAAATAAAATTGCCATAATATCAAGATCATCACATGTGGCCCTATGCGGTAAAGGGGAATGCGGGAAGGAAGGGAGTTATAGGGGGGGATAAAATGGGGGAGGGGAACCAGAGGGGGGTGGAAGCGGAGGGGGGGGTGGTTTGGGAAAGGGGTGGTTTGGAGGGAGGGGAGGAGGGGGGGAGGGGCAGGGGGCAAATTGTCCGACTTGTGTGACATATTATGTGGACTCATTGTTCAAAGTACGGAATGCCTGCTTCGTTTACACAAGAGTGTGTCAAACGCTACCCGTAAGTCAACTACCTCTTGTGTGATCGAGGTAACAGTTTCTTCTGTGTGCCAAGCCTCCAAAACACGTCTTCTGTTTCTGTTGGGTGTGGAACCCAAAATATTAACCCTATCCCATAAAGGTGTGTGGCCTTCCTTAAGGCCGTGTTTGGCAATAGCAGATCTGCTGGGAAAATTACATTCAAATGCTTTTTGGTGTTCAGCAATAAGTTGACCTAAGGTCCTCCCGGTTTCACCCACTTACTCAGCTCCACAACCACAGGGCACTACGTATACCACCCCTGACCTATCCTTCCTCGGAAGCTTGTCCTTGACCCTCATAAGGGCTTGGCGAAGGGTGAAAACCGGTGTGAAATTCACCCTCACTCCTGCCGATTTCAAAATTCTGCCGACCCTCTGTGAAACCCCCGGTACAAAAGGGAGAACACACAAACCCTTTGATTGTTCTCTCGGTCTCAGCCTGTTGTGTGGGGATGTCCTTATCGTTTTCCTGTTGGGTAGCAAGCTGTCAGGATAACCATTTGCCCTTAACACATTTTGAAGATGGTCCACCTCACTCATCTTGTCTTCAAAGGGAGATGGTAAATCACGTGCTCTTTTTGAGAGGGTGTGCACCACCGATCTTTTGTGTTCCATTGGATGGCAAGAATTGAAATCAAGGTAGCGATCAGTGTGTGTTGGTTTTCTGTACACCGTTACCTTTAAGGCTCCTTTGGGATCCCTTGCTCCGAGTGTATCCAGGAAGGGAAGGGCTCCATTTTTCTCCTCTTCAATGGTGAAATTAATGGAGGAAAAAGTTTTATTTATGGTCTCATGTATGATGCCCACCTCATCAGAGTGACAGATGTCAAGTGTGTCATCCACGTACCGGAACCAAACACGTGGTTGCACTAACAGGGCTGGAATGGTGCGTTCCTCCAAATCCTCCATCACCATGTTGGCAATCACAGCCGATCCCGGGAACCCATAGCGGTGCCATAAACCTGCTTGTAATATACCTCATTAAATACAAAGTAGGTGGAAGAGGCGTGTGACTTCACATGTTGTTAATCGAAACGTTGAGTCATTGTTTGTTCAATTAAAGGTTGGAGATCTTACCATGGAGTCATATATATATATATACATATACAGTCATGGCCGAAAATATTGGCACCCTTGCACTTCTTTCAAATAATTCACCATTTCTCCAGAAATTTGTTGAAATTAAAAAATCTTTTGATATCCAAATATGCATTTCTTTGATTTGCAGTGGAACAAAACAAAGAAAGCTGGAAAAAAAATCACTAAATCTTAGCTTATTTAACAAAGAAAACTAAAATGGTCCGGACAATATTATTGGCACCTTTTAGAAGTTGTTAGCAATAATTAGATTTCAAGCAGGTGATTCGCCTTTACTTTGAAATTGAACTCACCTGTGTTGAGTTGCAGGTGCCTGCAATATAAAAATCACTCATTCATCCAGTTTTAATGGAGAAAAGGAGTCATTTTGCTGTTTTGTGTCACTGTGTGTACCACAATGAGCATGGAGAAAAGAAAGAGAACCAGAGAATTTTCTGAGGAGGTCAGACACAACATTGTAGCCAAGCATGGACAATCTCAAGGCTACAAGTCCATCTCCAGAGACCTTGATGTTCCTGTGTCCACCGTACGCAATGTTATCAGGAAGTTTAAGGCCCATAGCACTGAAGCCAAACTCCCTGGGTATGGCCGCAAGAGCAAACTTGATCCAAGATTGAATCAAAGGATTGTTCGAATGGTGGAGAAAGCATCTCGATCAACTGCCATACAGATTCAAGCTGACCTTCAGACACAAGGTACGACATTTTCAACTCTCACCATCCATCGCCAACTCAATGAAAGGGGATTCTATGGTAACCGACCCAGGAGGACCCCACTGCTGAGAAAGCCCGACTGGAGTTTGCCAAAACACACCTCAACAAGCCAAAACCCTTCTGGGAGAATGTCCTGTGGACAGATAAGACCAAATTAGAGCTTTTTGGTAAAGCACATCATCTCTATGTTTACAGAAAACAAAATGAAGCCTTCAAAGAAAAGAACACCTTCCCTACAGTCAATCATGGAGGAGGTTGAGTGATGTTTTGGGGTTGCTGTGCTGCCTCTGGCACTGGGTGCCTTGAATGTGTGCATGGCATCATGAAATCGGGAGATTACAAAGGCATTTTGGAGCGCAATGTTCAACCCAGTGTCAGAAAGCTGGGTCTTCGTCGAAGTCATGGGTCTTGCAGCAGGACAATGACCCCAAACACACTTGAGCGACATCATATAAATCTGTTTTCACCCGGCGTGTTTCTGCCATAGAGGTGTGCGTTTGGAAACCGTAAACACCAGGATATACGGCATTACACAACGCTCACATCATCGAAAGCAACAATAAAGATGGTCCATATGATCTTGGACATGGTAAGGTGATCTGGGAATTACCAATGAAAATTAGGCCAAAAAACACAACCTAGCAGGTCGCAAGAATAGTTGGCCTGTTTCGCGCTTAATTGGCTTGTTTAGCATTCTCATTTGAACCAATGTTGCTCAGACCTCGTGTTCAAATGTCTAGTAACACTCTGTAATTCACATTAACACACACTTATGTATGATAATCTATATGTTCTGCATGTGATTATGTACAACTTCCATTAAAAGCTTTTAGAGATCGACATTAAACTAAAATTGTTGTAGCATTATGGCAGACTGACAGGCCCCAGAGGGGGGGAATTTCCTCCAGGATACTGAATGTAGAGATGGAATCCCCACTGGAGGATCTGGTCAACTTAGAAGAAGCAGCGGAAGTCACAACAGCTGTAATGGAGAACTTAACCAGGGCAGTTCTGACTTATGAGCAAAGGCCAGTCGGGGGAAGGGGAAACCTGAGCAGGTTGTGAGTCTTGAGCTACCTTTTATAATCAAGAACTAAAGTTCAACATAAACAAGGTTTGCATACATAATGACAAGAACACATTCACAGAAGCTGCTCGGATCTTTGTAATAATCGAGGTGTATGCGAGTGTGAGTGTGTGTGTGTGCGCGCGTGTGTGTGTGTGTATGCGTGTGTGAGAGAGAGCATTCTGTGTGCGGCGTGTCTGTGCGTGTGTGTCTCTATGTGTTGTGTGCGCATGTTTGTGTGTATCTGTGTGTGCATGTGTATGTGTGTGGGGGCATTCTGTGTGTGTGTGTGTGTGTCTGTGTGTGTGTGCGCATGTTTGTGTGTATCTGTATTTGTGTGTGTGTGTGCGTGTGCGTGCCTGTGTGTGTGTGTGTGTGTATGGGGCCTGTGTGTGTGTGTGTGTGTGTGTGTGTGTGTGTGTGTGTGTGTGTGTGTGTGTGTATGAGTGTGTGTGAGAGAGAGCATTCTGTGTGCGGCGTGTCTGTGCGTGTGTGTCTCTATGTGTTGCGTGCGCATGTTTGTGTGTATGTGTGTGTGTGAGAGTGTATCTGTGTGTGCATGTGTCTGTGTGTGGGGGCATTTTGTGTGTGTGTGTGTGTGTGTGTGTGTGTGTGTGTGTGTGTGTGTGTTGTGTGCGCATGTTTGTGTGTGTGAGTGTATCTGTGTGTGAGTGTATCTGTATGTGCATGTGTCTGTGTGTGGGGGAATTCTGTGTGTGCATGTTTGTGTGTGTATCTGTATATGCGTGTGTGTGTGTGTGTGTGTGTGTGTGTGTGTGTGTGTGTGTGTGTGTGTGTGTGTGTGTGGGGCCTGCGTGCGTGTCAGTGTTTGTGGGAAATCTGTGTGTGTATGTCTGTGTGTTGTGTGCGCATGTTTGTGTGTGTATCTGTATATGCATGTGTTTGTGTGTGTGCCTGTGTGTGTGTGCGTGTTTGTGTATGGGGCCTGTGTGTGTGTGTGTGTGTGTGTGTGTGTGTGTGTGTGTGTGTGTGTGTGTGAGAGGGGGGGGGCTTCTGTGTTCGCATGTCTGTGCGGTCGTGTGTCTCTGTGTGTGTTGTGAGCGCATTTTGTGTGTGTGTGTGTGTGTGTGTGTGTGTGTGTGTGTGTGTGTGTGTGTGTGTACTTGTGTGTGTGTCTGTGTGCGTGAGCCTGTTTGTGTGCATGTCTGTGTGAGCGTGTCTTTGTGTGAATGTGCACGTGTCCTTGTGTGTGCATCTGTGTGCGTGCATATATGTGTGCACGTGCCTGTGCATGCACACGCCTGTGTATGTGCTTGTCTGTGTGCTTGTTGAGTAAGTGTTTGTGATTGCTTTGTGCTGGTGAAAGAAGGAAACACAAATTGACCCGACAATGTGGCTAAATGTGCCATGGTGGCATGTACGATATGGTGGGTGAACATAATCAGCATCTGCATGATGTCCAATCAAGACTAGTCTGGATATCATAATGCATATCATATTACTCAAAAGTTTATATCATGTACTCTAATGTGACATTTACAAAAATAAGTGACAGGTTGAATGTGTGTTTGTCTCATGAGGATCATTCAGAGGTTTTCTGCACAAATCTCTGCACTGTCAGTTTCATAGACCCATGAGAATACCATGTGATCAACTAACAATAAATGGATAAAGCACGATGCTAATACCTCATCTGAACAACTTTTGTGGAATATAATTGAATAATAAATCTTAATATTAATCTTTTAAAAATTTTTTAACTAGCAACGGTACCCGCCCTGTGGGCGAGGCTTCTATTGGGAGGCCCAAATGAAAAGGCAAAATATCAGAAATTGAAGGCTTTTTTATTTATTTTAAACGATTTATATAAACATCCGTTGAATCATATCAGACGCAAATCATCAAAATCTAAACAGTACATGGCGCCCATTTTGAAAAAAGATTGAATTCTGCAAAACGGAATTGGCCGCTACACGTCTTTCTCAGTCGCACGTTTATGTGTGAATCGTGCGCGATGAATCTGTAACACGGAAGCGGCTGCTACACCTGTTTCTCAGTCGCTTTGCACACGCTGCCGTGTTAAGTTGGACCCGCACGTTTATATAGGAAAAGTTCGTCAGGATTCGATCTACTCTCTCCTGATACGTAAAATAAACAGTATTTGTAGAATTTCAACAAAAGCCACATCACTGTTCATATCGGTAAATATTATTCCATCGTGTTTGGAAAAAACGGAAAATTGGAAAACTTGGAAAAATTGGAAAAACAATATAGCCTATTTTACTCCCACGGGTCCCAGGAATACCCACCCAAAATATCGTTGCGATCGGTTGAGCCGTTTTTGCAGTACCTTCGAACGGACAGACATTTGGTGAATTATAGTAAGATACATTTTATTAAATCAATTAATTTAATAAATATATTTATTACTGACCCAAGTCATCAAAAAGCTACATTTATTGATCAAACAGTTTCAAACGGAACACCTTGCCTCCATTAGAGCATTCAAATTGTATCAGATGTGGCAATAAATTGTTTGCTCCAAGCTTCTCAGCCCAATGACAGAAGACGCCATTTGCATTTTTGCCCTCTCCATTCCCACCATGTTTAGAATCCCGTGCGAGCACGGGCAACTTGCGAGTGTATACTAATTAACGAAACTACCACTTTTTCCACCTCTTCCCAAGGTTGTTGTGGTTTCTTCTACATCTGGGAACATTGACACACCCAGGATCAGCTGTGTTCATTTCCATAGCTGAGAATTAATCGAGGATAGGTGAGCCACCACTCAACCACATGGTGCTACTAAAACCAACTCTCAATCAGAGCAGCAATTTGTAATTTGTTCAGATAACTCAACTACCGACTCCTCGAGAAAGAGACCATGGGATCTTTAAAGCCCACCAACTAATGTTAGCAGGCAGGTCCTCAGCTCAATATCTACCTGAGGGATAGAACAGTCATTGGTGCAATACCCCACCTGGGAAGCACCAATGTGACAGCTTATAGAGTCAGGAAGCAAATGCAGACAAGACATCCCAAAGGTAAGTGTGCTACCTGTACACTAGTCATCTCAAATCAGAAAAGCACATTTGTCAATTGTGGTGTGTTCACCTGAAAAGAAATTGGCAACGTGCGAAAGAGACTGCAATCTTCAGCCAAAAGACCAAGCAGGCAAACAAGCTGCAGTTCAGGTCCTACTTCAAAGCAGGCCGCGAATAGGCCAGCTGGACACGTGTGAGGACCTCTGGACACTTCCTCAACATCACGGCTCACGTTACACCTCTCATCAAAGGTTCGCCGCTTTCTCGAGCGACAATTTCACCCTCCTTCTCCTTTCATCCCGGGGTCTCCTTCACAGCAGGCGATGCTTGACTGGCTTTCAAACTCACCCACTGTAAGGAAAAGTGCAAATGCAAACTGGAGCAATAGGCCACACTCATCAACAGTATGTTGACCATCAGTGGAACAAGGAATCGCAACACGAACAAAAGAGTTGAAAGCATTTTGCTAGTTGGTGTGAAGTGCATCACACCATCCTGAGGAGGTGACAGGGGGATGGAGGATGCTGGAAAACCTGGCACGAATTTGCACTTGGAAAATATCCTCACACCACATGACAAAGGAACGGAGACACCAGGAAATGTCAGAATAACGGTCCTAAATCCGGAAATCTGGTGACAACGAAAAAAAGGGGCAGCAGAACAAAACCTCTACGAAGAAAAATACGAATGACAAACGACGCGTGAGATTAAGCCATGATATGTCAATCAAAAACCTCAAAATGAAAATAAATCGGGAGACAGAGAAGAGGGAAAGACACAAGGTAAATATGAAGAGGTTGTGGATGGTTAATAATGGACAAAATATCATGGTTAAGGATCGGAAGACGACCAGAGATGCGGTACACCAGCAGCTTGAATGCTTGGAGGAAACAGGGTGAGGAGGTTGCACAAATGGGAAAAGAAAGGGAAGAAATGGAAAAATAATACATGAAGATAAATGTACAGGAAGTAGTAAGTACATAATTTTCTGGCTGAAGAAGGAATTCCAAAAGTGAAGGAGCAGGATATAAAGAGCTTGGGAAAAGCGTCGGAAGTTTCTTTGTCAGATTGGAAGGTGGGAGTTAGAGTTTTCTTTGTTTTCTATGACTGGTGGATATAATCGAATGGACATTAAATAGTTGGTTTATAAGTGGTTTTGTACACTTGCCTCTCAACTGTAGCCTTGTACAGTAAAGGAGTGTCGCCATTTGAGGGCACCATCAGATAGAGGAAGTTGAAATTCCTAAAGGTAGACTTTGAACTGCCTGCTTAAGAAATCTGCTGACTATTGTGAGAGAGACGATGGTATACAGAAGATCAGGTAAGAAGTACAACCTCAGGTCTGGCTAGCCGGATTGTGAAAGAGTTGGGCCAAAACCTTTCCCCGACCAAGCCCGCAGGGTCAGAATTACCTGGCCTGTTAAAGTAGTAGAAAAAGATTTTAAAGTTTCATTCCATTTCATTCAGGAATTACTTCTCAAGAACAATGACATCATTTCTGCTGATCCCAAATCATGTCACTTACAACTATCGATCAAAATCCCAAGTGAAAAAAACCAGCTTAAAATGGATTGGAGATACAGTATATATGTACACCACCTGACCAAAAGTATGTGGACATCCCCTCTAATTAGTGGATACGGCTGTTCCAGCCACACCCATTGCTGACAGGTATATATAATCAACCACACAGCTACGGAATCTTCACAGACAAACATTGGCAGTAGAATGGGCCATACTGCCGAGCTCAGTGACTTTCAACGTGGAACCGTCAGAGGATGCCACCTTCCCAACAAGTCAGTTCGTCAAATTTCTGCCCTGCTAGAGCTGCCCAGGGCAACTGTAAGTGCGGTTATTGTGAAGTGGAAACGTCTAGGAGCACAAACAGCTCAGTCACGAAGTGGTAGGCCACACAAGCTCACAGAACGGGACAGCCGAATTCTGAAGCACGTAGCGCATAAAAATCGTCTGTCTTCGGTTGCAACACTCACTACCGAGTTCATAACTGCCTCTGGAAGCAATGTCAACACAATAACTGTTTGTCGGGGGCTTCATGAAAGGGGTTTTGATGGCCGAGCAGCCGCACATAAGCCGAAGATCACCATGCGCAATGCTAAGCATCGGATAGGGTGGTGTAAAGCTCACTACCATTGGACTCTGGAAAAGTGGAAACGCGTTCTGTGGAGTGATAAATCACGCTTCACCATCTGGCAGTCTGACAGACAAATCTGGGTTTGGCGCATGCCAGGAGAACGTTACCTGCCAGAATGCAGAGTGCCAACTGTAAAGTTTGGCGCAGGAGGAATAATGGTCTGGGGCTGTTTTTTATGGTTTGGGCTAGGGGCTGTTTCATTTTTTAAATATGATATGATATGATTATACATACATATATATATATATATATATATATATATATACAGACTTGGCATATAATATGGAATTTTTTTTTGTGGGGGTGAACTTACTTTTCAAGATGACTTAGAACCAAAAGTTCATTGGAATTAGGTTGCAATTATTCCAGATTTTGTTAATGTGACCTTTAAAAGAAACAAAAACCACATTTGACATTTCGAAGCAAATAAATTGATCCTTGAAAGTGATGTAAACTGATATCGAACTCAATTCACGGACAGTACTGTGTTAACCTTCTGTACGTTTTCTAGAGGTATCTCTTTATTTTGCACATTAGCCAAAAAAAAATTCAACAAAAACAAAAGCTAAATTAAGCCTGGGATTACGGACAGTAAAATTACAGTTCAGTACTTCGTGTAACCCCCAGGAGCATTCAGGAGAGCACGTACATGTCGAGGCATGCTGTTCACGAGATTTGCCAAGGTTTGGACAGGAATCGCTTGCCATGCAGTTACAATAGCCTGCTGCAATTCACGCACAGAGGCAGGCTGCTGATCCAAGTTGTCGATTTGACGCGTTAATTCTGCCCACAAGTTATCCATCAGATTCATATCCGGGGACATGGCAGGCCACTCCATATGCTCTTCACCACGGTCAGCAAGAAAGTGTTGGATCATGCGAGCACGATGAGGCCGTGCATTGTCAGCTTGGAAGACAAAGTTTCCTCGAAAGGCGGCACGAGCAAATGGAAGCAATGTTTCTTCCAGAATGACCCTGTACTTGAACTGGTTCAGGTTTCCATTCAGAACAACCAGGTCAGTTTTTCCCCCTGCATGAAAAGCAGCCCAAACGGTCACCCCACCACCTCCAGCTTGGACTCTTGGCACTATACAATCTTCGTTGTGGGCTTCATGCACTTGTCTGCGCACTCGGACGCAGCCATCTTGATGATAGACCAGAAATCTAGACTCGTCACTGAAGGTCACGTGATTCCAGTGTCCTGGCTGCCATTGACGGTGCTCTCTGGGCCACTGCAATCGGCGCTGGCTGTGTTGTCTGGTCAGGCGTGGCTTTCTCAGGGGACGCCTGGCATGATAGCCTGCTTGAACAGGTCGTTGGTTGACTAGCCTTCTGGATACAGGCACATTTGTCAGTTGCTGCCACTCAGCCCTAAGCCGATTAGCTGACTTGGTACGGCCATTGCAGACTAACCGGTGCAGCTGGCGATCATCTCTCCTTGTGGTTCTGCGTGGACGTCCTGGCCTCGGTATTGGAGTAGGGACACCCCTCTGAGCATTTCGTTTCAGGATCTTTGACACCTGACCTTGAGTGATGCCATACTGCCGAGCAATAGCATGCTGTTTCATGCCAGAATTTCGTAAAGCCACCACTCCATGACAAACAGCATTGTCGAGTTGACGGACCATCTCCAGAGGAAGCGGCAATAACTTTTGTAGACTTGCAACAGTTGTTTTCGACTAATACAGAACGCAACAACCCTGATATACCCGATTGTGAAGCCAATCGTCAAATGTACCTGTCCTTACATTTTGTTAAGCCACCTGTGATATAATCCTGTTATTGACTTCTTGCTACGAAAGACAATCAGTGACATGGTTCTTTCAACGAAGACATCACCCGAAGGGTAAAATAAACTCACCAGATTGATATACTGATTTCAGAAAGTAAACCCAAGTCAAGAAAAATATATATATTCCATATTAAATACCAAGTCTGTTTATATATATGCATATATACATATATATATATATATATATATATATATATATATATATATATATATATATATATATATATATATATATATATATATATTGTTGCGGTTTTAGAACCCACACTTGTTGTTAATAAATAATTACTTGTAAATATCCCATGACATTAAAGGTTAAAGGTAGCACCCTTAGTTAGGCCACAGCAACACGTAGGCCACCTTAGAAATTCCAGTTATTTCATTATTATGTGTTTTAGTTAAGGCCGTGTTTCCAATAGTTGAATCTGCGTTGCATCAATCAAATAAGGAGTAGGCCCTTTCGTCCATTTTGCCAACCCCTCTCTCTCCCAATTCTGTTGCATGCCTTGGTTAGCGTTCACTCAGGCGCCGCCATTGACCATGCGGTCGGCTCGAGGAAGAAGGGGGCGGGACGCCAAGGAAAAGGTGTGGCCACGTCAACTCACCATCAGGGCGTGGCCTGTAAGCCCCCACCAGCCAACCAGGGCTGAGGAAAGATCGCTGGCGGGCGTGGTTTTGAAGCGCGCGTAGTAATCTTGGCACGTGTTATAAAAGCGCGAACGCAGAGCCCTTTCACAGAAGATATACGGCGGCGCTCTTGTAAGAGGACTACTTTCAAAGGACTGCGCGGAGACGGCTGAATGAAAAGAACTATTGGGAAAGTCGCTTGTTGAAGGACTGCTTTCTGTGGTATTGCGCAGAAGAACCTTTGTAACGGGACTGATCCAGGAGCGCACATTGCGTCAGGACTCACTCGCTGGCGCTATAAGAGAACCTTGGAGAGGGTGCGTTTGGCACAGCCATACAATTATTTCGTACGCTGAAGCATCCCAGCCCCCCGCTATATGTAAGGTCCGCTCGCGTCCAACGATACACGCGAAGCTGCCTGCCGGGTTTTCGCCCACTGGACGGAGTCGACTGGAGCCTGGACCATCTACCTGGCCCTTCCACCCTACCAGCTACAATCCCCGTGTGAGTGCGTATGTTTGTCTGGCATCGTAGGTTAAGACTGTGAAGTTAAGACTGCCCTGTATCCTGCTTCTTCTTCTTCCTTTCTTGTATATTTCTTTCCTTTCCTCTTCTTTTTGGTTTGGAAATAAATTACCTTGTTCTTTCTTGGTTTTCCCTAATCCGCTTGCATCTGTCCTTTCTTTCAATTGAGTACCTGTGGCACGATTTCAGAACCGCTAGAATCGGGTTTAGTCTCTTGGTTAATGGCTCAGGCCGCGGATTGCTAACCGCTCGACATTATCCATCATATCCGTGGTTTGAGTGGGAGTTATTCCCTCGTTTCCGGCGGGCGTTAGTACTTAGGTAGCAGCGAACCCATAGGCCTAGCAAACCCTACCTAACGCCGTGCCGGGAAGGACGTTATAGCTTCCCAGGACTCGGGACGGCCAGCTTAAAGGACAAGGGGATTAATCCCCCCTTGATAAGGGGAGCGCCGAGCCCCGAGATCCGTAACAATTGGTGTCAGGAGTGGGATTTGAAGCCCGAACCAAATTTTTTAACATCTGAAAAATTTGGTCAAAATTTCGAGCGGCCAAAATTTTTATTAACATCCAAATTAAATCGTGCCATGGATAATCAAGGCGATCAGATGCCGGTGGGGGAAATAGAAGAGGAGATAGAGTTAACCCAGGACCCCAGGGAAGAGGTGGGAGAGATGGAGGAGGAAGTTAATGAAGGTGCGGTAGTGGGGGTTGCAGGCGCACAAAATGGCGGCGCCTCGCACATGGCGGCAGGGGCCGCGCCCGCTGCGCTAATGGGGGTGGGCGACATGCAAGCCTTCATGGTGCAATTCATGGCACAAATACAGGCGTCCATAAAACTGGAGGGGGACAGAACCACGCAGGAAAGGAAAGATATGGGAAACCAAATTGGGGGATTGAAAATTGAGATGGATGCACAAACTAACCAAATGAAGGAGGGGTTGAGTAATTTAGAAGACAGAATGGGGGAGCAATTGGGAAGCCAAATTGGGGGGTTAGAAAGTAAATTAGGGGCCCAATTAGAGGACGTGAGTAGCCAAATGAACGAAGTGATAACGGGGTTGGAAAACAGAATGGCCGCCCAGGAGAACCAAATGGAAGGGGTGAAGAATGGGTTAACGGGATTAGAAGACAAAATGGGGGGTAAATTGAGGGAAATGGGGGATCAATCCACCCGGGAAATCAAACAAATGGGGGAGCAGATAGAGGAGGTCAAAAACGGGCTGGAAAGCAAATTGGATGCCCAAAAGAACGAATTGGAGCAAATGAGGGCAGCATCTAGAAAGGAAATGGGAGAGATGGGGGAGGATATAAGGCGTGGGGTGAGCGAATAGGTCGGAGGGGTACGCGAAGAGGTAAAGCAGTGTGAGGAGCGTGTGGAGAAAGAGGTGAGAAAGAGTACGGCTATGGTACAAGGGGGAATAGAGGATTTGACGCAGGCGGTAGAGAAGCTGACAGTGGGACAAAAGGAGTTAGGGGAGCAAGTAGGTAAGAACACAGCCGTGATATGGGGGCTGAAAGCAGCACAGAAAGAAATAAAAAAGGAGCTTATGGCAACGAAAAAGGAATGCCAGATGGTACACGAGGGACTGACAAAGAGGTTGGACGAGATGGTAGAGATGTTGGGGGCAAGAGAATAAGAGGCCAGGAGGCATATAGAGACGACCAAGGTGGCCTTAGAAGAAGAAATTGTGGGGGCGCACCGGGAGATAGAAGAGGTGAAACAAAAGTTAGAGGACGTGGAAGAGGGGGTGAGTGAAATTAAAAAGAGACGGAGGGAGACTAAGAAGGAAATAAAGGAGGAAGTGATGGAATTGGTACAAGGTCTGTGCTCACATCGTGATGACGTGCTTAATAACCAAATAAAGAGTTTACAGGTGGCGGAGGAGGAGCGAAGAAGAAGAGGCGCCGAGGTGGGTGGCGATATGGTCGGAAATGTATATGGTGTGAGGGGAGGTTCAGCGAGCTTGGGGGTTGGTATAGACCCGGGCGTTCGTGAGAGGCCAATGGTAAGGTGTGTGACTGGTCCGGAGTGTGTGGAAAGAGAGTGTGTGAAAGGATGTCCGACCCTGGGGAGTGTGAGAGGTGTTGGTGAGCCTGGGTGTGCGAGTATGGAGTGGGTAGCGGGTTGCGACGAGGCGACCCAAGCATTGGTAATGACGGGGGATGTGCAGTAGTATAAAGGGATGACGGGGAAGCACGAGTTTTAGAGGGGAAATAGATAGCCAGATGATGCTGTGTGTATGAGAATCTTTGTGGTGAGGGTGATGAAATGAGGAATTGGTATGAGAGTCTTGCTGGTGAGCTTGTTGAAATGAGGCAATGCTCGAGAGAGATGTGTGTGTGTGTAAAGTGAATGGATGGTGTGGAGTAAATGGAGTATGGATTGAGTGGAGTGGAGTGCATGGTGCGAAGGAGTGGATGGGGGAAGGATGGACCCCCTCACGAGTACCCGGGGAGGGTAGTTTAAAAGTAGGTAGAGGGAGTAGGAAAATTGTGGTTGGATATTGACATCTGTGGTGCGGGAGTAGTACAGAAGTGTTTGGATGGGTGCATGAGTGTATGAAATGGCTGGGCATGTGGCCTGTTGGTGTGAATGGTTAAATGGGCACTCCGCCACTGGTAGTCTGTCGGCCAGGTGAGGCCGCAGGTAGGCTCTGGGAGCCAAGTAGAGTTCAGTGGGGCCCTAGGATCCCAAGGAGAGGACCGGGGTAGCCCGGTCAGAGGGGGCATTAGATGCCAGAGGGGGCATTAGTGGGGTAAGGGAGCCAGAGGGCCTTCCCCAGGTTAGGGCGAGGAGCTAGGTAAGCTCGGGAGGCAACTGCAGTGGTGGAGGTGTGCAGGTGAGCGGACCTGCTGGTGAGCCACACGACCCAGCCCCGAAATTGTGCGAGGGCACAGGTAGAAAAATCGGGGAGTGAGACCCCAAATTTGGAGAGCACCACAGACTGTTCAATGGGAATTGGTTTTTAGAACCATAGTTTAACGGTGGCCAATGGATTGGCAGGGCAAGACCCCATGTAGTGTAAAGTGTCATTTAGAAGATAGATAGGTGAAAATCTATTCGCACCATCCACATCCACTCACTAAGGTGACAGACTCCACACCAGTTTTTGCAGACATTAGGAATGAAAGACGCATCACGACGGAGTGTGACATTGTTGGTGATTCCATCTCTTCCTCCTTAGGAGGGATTGATAACAAATTCGGTTTAGGGGAGATATGGGAAAGACAAGACGGGTAGCAACGAATTTGTAAAGTTGTAGATTGTGTAAATACGGGGTAGGGGCAAGGGTAGAGTAGGTGACATGGGGGGTGACGAACGGTTAGGGACGAGTTTTCTCGGCTCGCTCTCCCACGCCCTTCATGTTGCATTGCCTGGTATTGATGTGTACCCTTGCGCCCCTGCCCGATGATCTGCTTGTCCTTCCTTCCCCACTCATGGACCCTTTTTCTTTTGTGCCCGAGGGAAGTGTGCAGGTGCTGCGAGTTGTGCGCCCGCACCTTTGCTGCCTCCTGCCTGCACTGATGCACCATATGGACCACACGTTCTGTGGCCAAGCCCCACTCATGGACCACACGTTCTGTGGCCTAGCACCACTCATGGACCACACGTTCTGTGGCCTAGCACCACTTATGGACCACACGTTCTGTGGCCTGGCATCTCTGCTGGGACCGACCATTGTTACCAGCGGTGTCTGACTTGCGGACCACTGTTTTAAGTGGCACCTATGCCCAGCAGTGGACCACCTGAGATGGCCCTGCTGGCCATATAAATAATAAGAAGCGGACGCGGTGTGTGCCCTTTTATTAAAATTAACATCAAGCAAGAAGGCAGCCAGAAACATCGGCCCAGCCAGCCCAGCAGAGCAGAGAAGAAGAAGACATCATCATTTATTATTTGAAAATGTGTGTTTTGTGCATTTTTGATGATGGTGCTTTTTGGTGCTTTTGGTGCATTTTATTATTATTGATGCATATGGGTACATATGGTATGGTGTATCGGTGCAGTGCATGGCAGGGGTATTTTTCCTCTTAACAAAAATATCTTTTTCTTCCCACAAAAGACAGGTCCTGGGTTGTAGTTGTAAATAATCAAAATAGTAGTGTTTTGTAAATAATGCTCCCCACCGGCTAAATGTTTAGTTTGAGAATAATTCCATAATTCGGTTAATTGTGGGTGTGAGTCGGTTAGATAGGATGCAACGCAGCAGGTGGGACATATCTAGTGTTAAAACTGTCACACTCAGGGTGAGGTTAAAAGTAGACGGTAACCACACCTAAGTGTCACATTAAGCTAAAAGATAGCCCTTGTGTTTCGGCTCGGATCGAGCCTGGAAAAAGGGAGGGTGCAGTGTTGCGGTTTTAGAACCCATACTTGTTGTAAATAAATAATTACTTGTAAATATCCAATGACATTAAAGGTTAAAGGTAGCACCCTTAGTTAGGCCACAGCAACACATAGGCCACCTTAGAAATTCCAGTTATTTCATTATTATGTGTTTTAGTTTAGGCCGTGTTTCCAATAGTTGAATCTGCATTGCATCAATCAAATAAGGAGTAGGCCCTTTCGTCCATTTTGCCAACCTCTCTCTCCCAATTCTGTTACACGCCTTGGTTAGCGTTCGCTCAGGCGCCGCCATTGACCATGCGGTCGGCTCGAGGAAGAAGGGGGCGGGACGCCAAGGAAAAGGTGTGGCAATGTCAACTCACCATCAGGGCATGGCCGGTAAGCCCCCACCAGCCAACCAGGGCTGAGGAAAGATCGCTGGCGGGCGTGGTTTTAGAGCGCGCGAAGTAATCTTGGCGTGTGTTATAAAAGCGCGAACGCAGAGCCCTTTCACAGAAGATATACGGCGGCGCTCTTGTAAGAGGACTACTTTCAAAGGACTGCGTGGAGACGGCTGATTGAAAAGGACTATTGGGAAAGACACTTGTTGAAGGACTGCTTTCTATGGTACTGCGCAGAAGAACCTTTGTAACGGGACTGATCCAGGAGCGCACATTGCATAAGGACTCACTCGCTGGCGTTATAAGAGAACCTTGGAGAGGGTGCGTTTGGTACAGCCATACAATTATTACGTACGCTGAAGCATCCCAGCCCCCCGCTATATGTAAGGTCCGCTCGCGTCCAACGATACATGCGAAGCTGCCTGCCGGGTTTTCGCCCACTGGACGGAGTCGACTGGAGCCTGGACCATCTACCTGGACCTTCCACCCTACCAGCTACAATCCCCGTGTGAGTGCGTGTTTGTCTGGGATCATAAGTTAAGACTGTGTAGTTAAGACTGCCCTGTGTCCTGCTTCTTCTTCTTCCTTTCTTTTTATATTTCTTTCCTTTCCTCTTCTTTTTGGTTTGTAAATAAATTACTTTGTTGTTTCTTGGTTTTCCCTAATCCGATCGCATCAGTCCTTTCTTTAAATTGAGTACCTGTGGCATGATTTGGAAACCGCTCAGAATCGGGTCTAGTCCTTGTTGACGGCCTGAGTCGCGGCTCGCTTCGCTCGGCGTGTCCACTAATGCCGCGGCTCGGGCGGGGCTCATTGCCTCGCTTCCCGGAAGGTGCTGGTAATTAGGTAATAGGAACAATTCGGCCTACCACCCTATTCAGCGCTGACCGGAAGTGATGTCATAGCTCCATGACTCGGGACGGCCAGCTTAAAAGACAAGAGGATTAACCCCCCCTTGATAAGGGGAGAGCCGACTCCAGAGATCCGTAACAATATAAAGATATATATATATATAAAGATATATAAAGATATATATATATATATAAAGATATACAAGTTCAAAACACCCGGTCACAAGTGAGCCACACTGACCGGGTCCTCAGTCGAGGTCCTCAGCATCATCCCGTTTCTGCCCTTCAACCTCGATACGGTCATCTAAGGTGGGCTAGCAGGGGCACATACACATCCACATTCAGCAACTACACCTGGATGCGTACATACCCCCACCCCCACCCCCAGCCAGTGCGAACGCAGACTACAACAACAACACCTCCACATCCAGAATCCACAGCACCAAAGAAACATGGTGGAACACTCAAACACCCACCTTTATACCCTTCACCACTCACCAACAAAACACACCAGATCATTCATACACACACACATACACACCCATACACACACATACACACACACAACACCAACCAACCAACCACCTACCCTTACAACATACACCACTCAACATACAAAAACACACACACACTCATGCAAAAACACACACCCTCATCCACTCACTCATATACACAAAATAAAAAATAATAATAGCAACAAAAAAACAACAAAGAAAAAAAAACACAACCAACCTACACCGTTCGATGTGCCTCCATAAACTTCCTCCATATCCAAAATATGGATTATATATAGATTATTTTAGATTATATATATATATATATATATATATATACATATATAAAATCTAAAACACAATGTCAGTTTGTGTGTTTGTACAGATGTCTGTCCTGTCCTCCCCCCCCCACCCCCCCTCCCCCCTCATAAGGGTCGGTTTTAATTTCCAATCTTTTTACACAAACGTTTGTTCTCTACGGTCTATTTTTAAGGATAGAACAAACTCGAAAAACATTTTCCATAACAGAGTAATTATGTCTTTTCTCCTGCAATTGTCAATGGTGACCTGGAAACTGAGTCTCAAGGACGGTGTACAAAAGCGTTACTTTTTAATAACAATGAATACAAGTTGCATTGAGTGAAATTTGCTGCGTGTGATGTGCAACGCGCGCATAGTAAAACGAATGTTCAATCACATCCTAATGTGATTGTGAACAAAGACTCCGCAATAAAACAGGTCTCACAGTTCACTCCCAGGCCTACAAGGACCACATACAACACTATAAAGATGCCCTCTCCCGCGCCCGCTCCGCCTACTACTCTCAAATTATCCACTCTGGCTCCGGAAACCCAAAAGCACTCTTCTCTACAATAAACAAACTCCTCAGCCCCCTGAACACCACCACCCAGTCATTCACAATAGACAACTGCATCTCCTTCCTTTCATTCTTCCAACGCAAAATTGAAAACATCTACAACAGCTTGACCACCGCCGCACCCGCTCCCCCTCAAACCACCTGCCCCCCCTTATCCTGCCATCCCCTGTCTCAATTCTCCCCAGTCTCCCCTACTGACCTCTCTGAACTCCTCATCGGAATGAAAACTGCCACCTGCACTCTTGACCCCATCCCCTCCAGCTTTGTCAAGGCCTCCCTTCCTGCTCTTTCTCCACTTATCATTGCAACAATAAACTCCTCCCTGTCTACAGGCATCGTCCCACCATCCCTCAAAATTGCTGCTGTTACCCCCATTCTGAAAAAACCTGGACTAAACCCTGACACCCTAAATAACTTCAGACCCATCTCCAACCTACCCTTTCTGTCAAAGGTTTTGGAACGCGCTGTAGCCACTCAACTCAAGCATCACCTCTCTGCCAATAACCTGTATGAAACATTCCAATCCGGATTCCGGTCCAACCACAGTACTGAAACTGCTCTCCTCAAAATCACCAACGACCTTCTCCTCTCCTCTGATGCTGGCAACCTCAACATTCTCATCCTCCTCGACCTCAGCGCTGCCTTTGACACCATCGATCACACCATCCTCCTCACCCGACTTGAAACCACCTTTAACATTACCGGCACTGCCCTCTCTTGGATTAAATCATACCTCTCTGACAGACGTCAGTTCATCTCCATCAATAACTGCAAATCCCCCACTGCTCCCCTCCCCCAAGGTGTCCCCCAAGGTTCAGTTCTTGGCCCCCTCCTCTTTATCCTTTACCTGTCCCCCCTCGGTCACTTAATCCGCCGTCATGGTCTCCAATTCCACTGCTTCGCCGATGACATCCAGCTTTTCATCTCCACCAAGTCCATCTCCACCGCCACCCACTCTATCCTGACAAACTGCATCACTGAAATAAAATCCTGGCTTCAAATCAACTTCCTCAAACTTAACTGTGATAAATCTGAAATAATCATCATTGGCCCAAAAACGCTCACCAAGTCCACCCATAACTTTGCCCTCAACATCGACGGTTTCCCAGTGTCCACCTCCCCTCACATCCGGAATCTTGGCATCATCTTTGACCAAACCCTCTCCTTCGACAAATACACTAAACAGATCACAAAGACAGCCTTCTTCCACCTGAAAAACATCGCCCGTCTCCGTCCATCCCTCTCCTCTGTGGCTGCAGAAACCCTCATCCACGCCTTCATCACTTCCCGTCTGGACTACTGCAATAGCCTCCTTTATGGTTCACCCTCAACAATCACCAATAAACTCCAATACATTCAGAACTCCGCTGCCCGTCTACTCACCCATTCCCGGACCCGTGACCACATCACCCCCGTCCTTTACAAGCTTCACTGGCTCCCCATCTCCCAGAGAATCCAGTACAAAATCCTCCTCTTGACCTACAAAGCCCTCCATAACCTGGCCCCATCCTACCTGGCTGACCTCCTCTCCAGACACACTCCCACCCGCAACCTCCGCTCTGCTGGTACCAACCTCCTGACCCCCCCCCATCCGGACCAAATTTAGATCCTGGGGGGACAGGGCCTTCTCCATCGCTGCTCCCACCCTCTGGAACTCGCTACCTCACACCATCAGAGACTCCTCCTCACTCACCACATTCAAAACATCACTCAAGACCCACCTGTTCAACACTGCATTCAACATTTAACCCACAGCATCTAACCCCTGACTATCTCCTCTCCTTCTCCCTCCTTTGTGCTTTGAATATTTCCCTATTGATTCTTCTTTTTTTGCAATTGTCTTTATGTTTTGCTATGCGTTATGTTTTGCACTCTGTCAAAGCGTCTTTGGGCTTCCTGAAAAGCGCTATATAAAATAAATGCATTATTATTATTATTATTATTAATGATGTCAAATAAAAAAAAAGATAGAAACACACCTGACACTAGGCCGAGGCTTCCGACTTTGGCATGCTCACGAGGGTGCACAGTCGAATAAACTGTTCTGACCCATAATATTTGACGGGCTTTTTACTGTAATATATATATATATATATATATATATATATATATATATATATATATATATATATATATATATATATATATATAATATATATATATATATATATATATATATATATATATATATAGTTGTGGAAATGAGGATTGTGTTTTTTTTATTGTTGTGTAAATTGTTGTAAAAATATCGCCCTCCTTCCTCCAGTTGTGTATAAAGGTCAAAAGGGCGTCCCGTAATTAGGTCATAAACAATCACGTTAGCCAATCATAGATTCCCTGCTTGTTGGTAGTTTATTTCCTTATTCTATGTAGGTTACGGCTGTGTCTGCCATTAATTGACACTCCATTGCACCGAATTCAAATAGATAGATCCCCTTTCATTCCAATTCCCAAAGCCTTTCCTGCCAACTGCATTCGCTGCAGCTGCTGGGCGGTTTTCACCGCGACTCCATTAGCCACGAGGTAGGTTTGGAGAAGAAGGGGGAGGAGCCGCCGAATCCTGGGCGTGCCCGCCCATCGTCATCAAGGGTGGAGCCAGAGGGCCCGTGCCGACCAATCAGGGCCGAGGCGAGCTCAACGATGGGCGTGTTCTAGAGACCGGCGGCTTGATTGCCCGCGGCATTATAAAAAGCGCGCGCGGAAGCCTTTGAAGGGTCCGAGTGAGAGTCAGAGATACGGCAAGTGTGAAGTGCCAAGTAGAACGTGTGCCAAGTGCCAAGTGCGCAGTGCGCAGTGCCAAGTGCGAAAGAACAAGTGCGAAGTGCCAAGTGCCAAGTGAGAAGCGCCAAGAGAGAGTTGCACAGAGGTGCCAAGAAAGAGTGCTAAGAAGCAGCTTTGGAGAGCGCACGGTGCACCGGAGGAGCTTCGCCGTGCAGTTTGGAACTGCGGCGGTTTGGCGATCCCAGCTCGAGTATTGACGGCGGCTGTCCGCTTCCAGCCAGACCGATCCCCGCTGAACCTTCCTCTCCCGCCAAGCTATTCCTCCTTCCGATCATTCCTGCCTGCAAATTCCCCATTCGTGTGAGTCCGTCTTTGTTTGTCTTGTCCTTGGGTTTCTAAGTAAGACTGCATAGGTAAGCTAGAATTTTCACTGTGTCTCCTTGATTTCTTCTGTAAATTATTTTATTATCCTTCCTTCTCCTTGGTTTCTTTTGGTTGTAAATAGCAAATAAATTATATTCGTATTTCCTACTTCTGTCTTCCTCTTTTCACATCCGTGTCGCCTTTGTCTTTTCCCCATTGAATATCTGTGGCACGATTTGGCCCACGTTTAAGGAATCGGGTCTTAGTCATTGTTAATAGTTCGGGCCGCGGCCGCCATCCGCTCGGCAAATCAACACCTTATTCGCGGTCCGTAACAATATATATAGTCAATCAAAGAAAAATTATTTTAAATAATAAATATAATAGATGCTGAAACACATTCACACACATCATATGCAGCGTATTGTATGAGCACGTTATGTGTGACATGTTGTACAGTGATATATTATGCACACGATTTTTCTGCGTGGCATATTGCACATATTTTGTGCGCACACACACGCACACGCACTTACACATGCGCACACACACACACACACACACACACACACACACACACACACCCACACAAACATACATACAGCCACACACACACACACACAAACGGCCACACACACTAACAGCCACACACACAAACAGCCACACAAACAGCCACACAAACAGCCCCCCCCCCCCCCCCCCCCCCACACACACACACACACACACACACACAGCCACATAAACACAAACAGCCACACACACTAACAGCCACACACACAAACAGCCACACACACAAACAGCCACACACACAAACAGCCACACACACACACACACAAACAGCCACACACACACACACACACACACACACACACACACACACACACACACAAACAGCCACACACAAACACACAAACAGCCACATACAAACACACAAACAGCCACACACACACACACACACACACACAGAGTTATTGAGAAGCTTTGCATTTTAAAGTCGAGGTCGAACATTTGCAAAATCAAAAGGCATTGGCAGACATATGGATGAGTGAACAATGTAAATGCACATGAATTGTTGAAGTTAATTGTTTACGTCCGAATAGACAATAAACCCACATCATGATACCCTATACGTTCCTTTCGCCACGCAGACAATTGCAAAGCAAGGTTTGTATCAGTTTTGCAGAGTGTCGTCTCGCTCGCGAAGGTTAAAACTCCTCGAGACGGCGGAGCAGGCACGAGTCGATCGGTGCGGCAGAAAGCAAACAGCCTGGGAAAGGACGGGCGGGGCATTTCACGTGAGAAACCTTCATGGCTCGGCTCCCGCTGCCGATCTGCATGTCAAAGACTCACTCGGGAAGCCTTTGGTCCGAGGGTCACCGAGCTAGCAGGCCACGGAGCACTGATCGTGCCCTCAGGAAACTTTCTGACAATCCAGTTATCTGAGTCATGAAACTCGTAAACTCACAAACTCTTTGAAATCGAACCTGAACTTGTCCCCTCACCTCCGAACTGCACATCATTCATCTTGCTCGGACACTTGGAGGGAAATTAGACATGGATATGTTTCAAAATATATATTTCAGAAATATCGTCTTACGAAATTTTGTATACATAGGGTCATGCACATATTACGTATGCAAAATGTTGTAAAAACTGGGTGTTTCAAAATATATATTTCAGAAATATCGTCTTACGAAATTCTGTACACTTAGGGTCATGCACATATTACGTATGCAAAATGTTGTAAAAACTGGGTGTTTCAAAATATATATTTCAGAAATATCGTCACGAAATTCTGCATGGTTAGGGTCATCCACATATTACGTATGCAAAATGTAAAAACTGGGTGTTTCAAAATGTATATTTCAGAAATATCGTCTTACGAAATTCTGTACACTTAGGGTCATGCACATATTACGTATGCAAAATGTTGTAAAAACTGGGTGTTTCAAAATATATATTTCAGAAATATCGTCACGAAATTCTGCATGGTTAGGGTCATCCACATATTACGTATGCAAAATGTAAAAACTGGGTGTTTCAAAATGTATATTTCAGAAATATCGTCTTACGAAATTCTGTTTACTTAGGGTCATGCACATATTACGTATGAAAATGTTGTAAAAACTGGGTGTTTCAAAATATATATTTCAGAAATATCGTCTTACGAAATTCTGTATACTTAGGGTCATGCATATATTACGTATGAAAATGTTGTAAAAACTGGGTGTTTCAAAATATATATTTCAGAAATATCGTCTTACGAAATTCTGTATACTTAGGGTCA
>NC_136273.1:68373465-68525965 GCF_964187855.1 Myxine glutinosa
CAGATCGTGTACACACCAGTGCGAGGTCCCTGAAGCACCGATCTCTTCGTGAACACCAGACCACGTGTGCAGCAAGCAGCCCCTTGTGCGGACATAAACAAATGTTACGCCATAAAACATCATGGGTCATCTACATATTATTTACCCAAGTGGGGAAATGAGAAATGGAAGGGTTTACACATGGGGAAATGAGAAATGGAAGGGTTTATACATGGGGAAATGAGAAATGGAAGGGATTATACATGGGGTAATGAGAAATGGAAGGGATTATACATGGGGAAATGAGAAATGGAAGGGATTATACATGGGGTAATGAGAAATGGAAGGGTTTATACATGGGGAAATGAGAAATGGAAGGGATTATACATGGGGTAATGAGAAATGGAAGGGATTATACATGGGGAAATGAGAAATGGAAGGGTTTATACATGGGGAAATGAGAAATGGAAGGGATTATACATGGGGTAATGAGAAATGGAAGGGATTATACATGGGGAAATGAGAAATGGAAGGGATTATACATGGGGTAATGAGAAATGGAAGGGTTTATACATGGGGAAATGAGAAATGGAAGGGATTATACATGGGGGAAATGAGAAACGGAAGGGTTTATACATGGAGGAAATGAGAAATGGAAGGGTTTATACATGGGGAAATGAGAAATGGAGGGTTTATACATGGGGTAATGAGAAATGGAAGGGATTATACATGGGGTAATGAGAAATGGAAGGGTTTATACATGGGGAAATGAGAAATGGAAGGGTTTATACATGGGGAAATGAGAAATGGAAGAGCTTATACATGGGGAAATGAGAAAATGGAAGGGTTTATACATGGGGAAATGAGAAATGGAGGGATTATACATGGAGGAAAGGAGAAATGGAGGGATTATACATGGGGTAATGAGAAATGGAAGGGTTTATACATGGGGAAATGAGAAATGGAAGGGTTTATACATGGGGAAATGAGAAATGGAAGGGATTATACATGGGGTAATGAGAAATGGAAGGGATTATACATGGAGGAAATGAGAAATGGAAGGGATTATACATGGGGTAATGAGAAATGGAAGGGTTTATACATGGGGAAATGAGAAATGGAAGGGATTATACATGGGGGAAATGAGAAATGGAAGGGTTTATACATGGAGGAAATGAGAAATGGAAGGGTTTATACATGGGGAAATGAGAAATAGAAGGGATTATACATGGGGGAAATGAGAAATGGAAGGGTTTATACATGGGGAAATGAGAAACGGAAGGGTTTATACATGGAGGAAATGAGAAATGGAAGGGTTTATACATGGGGAAATGAGAAATGGAGGGTTTATACATGGGGTAATGAGAAATGGAAGGGATTATACATGGGGTAATGAGAAATGGAGGGTTTATACATGGGGTAATGAGAAATGGAAGGGTTTATACATGGGGAAATGAGAAATGGAGGGTTTATACATGGGGTAATGAGAAATGGAAGGGATTATACATGGGGTAATGAGAAATGGAAGGGTTTATACATGGGGAAATGAGAAATGGAAGGGTTTATACATGGGGTAATGAGAAATGGAAGGGTTTATACATGGGGAAATGAGAAATGGAGGGTTTATACATGGGGTAATGAGAAATGGAAGGGTTTATACATGGGGTAATGAGAAATGGAGGGTTTATACATGGGGTAATGAGAAATGGAAGGGATTATACATGGGGTAATGAGAAATGGAAGGGTTTATACATGGGGAAATGAGAAATGGAAGGGTTTATACATGGGGAAATGAGAAATGGAAGGGTTTATACATGGGGAAATGAGAAATAGAAGGGTTTATACATGGGGTAATGAGAAATGGAAGGGTTTATACATGGGGAAATGAGAAATGGAAGGGTTTATACATGGGGAAATGAGAAATGGAGGGTTTATACATGGGGTAATGAGAAATGGAAGGGATTATACATGGGGTAATGAGAAATGGAAGGGTTTATACATGGGGAAATGAGAAATGGAAGGGTTTATACATGGGGAAATGAGAAATGGAAGGGTTTATACATGGGGAAATGAGAAATAGAAGGGTTTATACATGGGGTAATGAGAAATGGAAGGGTTTATACATGGGGAAATGAGAAATGGAAGGGTTTATACATGGGGAAATGAGAAATGGAGGGATTATACATGGGGTAATGAGAAATGGAAGGGATTATACATGGGGTAATGAGAAATGGAAGGGTTTATACATGGGGTAATGAGAAATGGAAGGGATTATACATGGGGAAATGAGAAATGGAGGGATTATACATGGGGTAATGAGAAATGGAAGGGATTATACATGGGGTAATGAGAAATGGAAGGGTTTATACATGGGGAAATGAGAAATGGAGGGTTTATACATGGGGTAATGAGAAATGGAAGGGATTATACATGGGGTAATGAGAAATGGAAGGGTTTATACATGGGGAAATGAGAAATGGAGGGTTTATACATGGGGTAATGAGAAATGGAAGGGATTATACATGGGGTAATGAGAAATGGAAGGGTTTATACATGGGGAAATGAGAAATGGAAGGGTTTATACATGGGGAAATGAGAAATGGAAGGGTTTATACATGGGGAAATGAGAAATGGAAGGGTTTATACATGGGGAAATGAGAAATAGAAGGGTTTATACATGGGGAAATGAGAAATAGAAGGGTTTATACATGGGGAAATGAGAAATGGAAGGGTTTATACATGGGGAAATGAGAAATGGAGGGATTATACATGGGGTAATGAGAAATGGAAGGGATTATACATGGGGTAATGAGAAATGGAAGGGTTTATACATGGGGAAATGAGAAATGGAGGGTTTATACATGGGGAAATGAGAAATGGAGGGTTTATACATGGGGTAATGAGAAATGGAAGGGATTATACATGGGGTAATGAGAAATGGAAGGGTTTATACATGGGGAAATGAGAAATGGAGGGTTTATACATGGGGTAATGAGAAATGGAAGGGATTATACATGGGGTAATGAGAAATGGAAGGGTTTATACATGGGGAAATGAGAAATGGAAGGGTTTATACATGGGGAAATGAGAAATGGAAGGGATTATACATGGGGAAATGAGAAATGGAAGAGTTTATACATGGAGGAAATGAGAAATGGAAGGGTTTATACATGGGGAAATGAGAAATGGAGGGTTTATACATGGGGTAATGAGAAATGGAAGGGATTATACATGGGGTAATGAGAAATGGAAGGGTTTATACATGGGGAAATGAGAAATGGAAGGGTTTATACATGGGGAAATGAGAAATGGAAGGGATTATACATGGGGAAATGAGAAATGGAAGAGCTTATACATGGGGAAATGAGAAATGGAAGGGTTTATACATGGGGAAATGAGAAATGGAGGGATTATACATGGGGAAATGAGAAATGGAAGGGTTTATACATGGGGAAATGAGAAATGGAAGGGTTTATACATGGGGAAATGAGAAATGGAAGGGTTTATACATGGGGTAATGAGAAATGGAAGGGATTATACATGGGGTAATGAGAAATGGAAGGGTTTATACATGGGGAAATGAGAAATGGAGGGTTTATACATGGGGAAATGAGAAATGGAGGGTTTATACATGGGGTAATGAGAAATGGAAGGGATTATACATGGGGTAATGAGAAATGGAAGGGTTTATACATGGGGAAATGAGAAATGGAGGGTTTATACATGGGGTAATGAGAAATGGAAGGGATTATACATGGGGTAATGAGAAATGGAAGGGTTTATACATGGGGAAATGAGAAATGGAAGGGTTTATACATGGGGAAATGAGAAATGGAAGGGATTATACATGGGGTAATGAGAAATGGAAGGGATTATACATGGGGTAATGAGAAATGGAAGGGTTTATACATGGGGAAATGAGAAATGGAAGGGTTTATACATGGGGAAATGAGAAATGGAAGGGTTTATACATGGGGTAATGAGAAATGGAAGGGTTTATACATGGGGTAATGAGAAATGGAAGGGTTTATACATGGGGAAATGAGAAATGGAAGGGTTTATACATGGGGAAATGAGAAATGGAAGGGTTTATACATGGGGTAATGAGAAATGGAAGGGTTTATACATGGGGGAAATGAGAAATGGAAGGGTTTATACATGGGGTAATGAGAAATGGAAGGGTTTATACATGGAGGAAATGAGAAATGGAAGGGTTTATACATGGGGAAATGAGAAATGGAGGGATTATACATGGGGTAATGAGAAATGGCAGGGATTATACATGGGGAAATGAGAAATGGAAGGGATTATACATGGGGTAATGAGAAATGGAAGGGTTTATACATGGGGTAATGAGAAATGGAAGGGATTATACATGGGGGAAATGAGAAATGGAAGGGTTTATACATGGGGAAATGAGAAATGGAAGGGATTATACATGGGGAAATGAGAAATGGAAGGGTTTATACATGGGGTAATGAGAAATGGAAGGGTTTATACATGGGGTAATGAGAAATGGAAGGGTTTATACATGGGGTAATGAGAAATGGAAGGGTTTATACATGGGGAAATGAGAAATGGAAGGGTTTATACATGGGGAAATGAGAAATGGAAGGGTTTATACATGGGGTAATGAGAAATGGAAGGGTTTATACATGGGGGAAATGAGAAATGGAAGAGCTTATACATGGGGTAATGAGAAATGGAAGGGTTTATACATGGGGAAATGAGAAATGGAAGGGTTTATACATGGGGAAATGAGAAATGGAAGGGTTTATACATGGGGTAATGAAAAATGGAAGGGTTTATACATGGGGAAATGAGAAATGGAAGGGTTTATACATGGGGAAATGAGAAATGGAAGGGTTTATACATGGGGTAATGAGAAATGGAAGGGTTTATACATGGGGAAATGAGAAATGGAAGGGTTTATACATGGGGTAATGAGAAATGGAAGGGTTTATACATGGGGAAATGAGAAATGGAAGGGTTTATACATGGGGTAATGAGAAATGGAAGGGTTTATACATGGGGGAAATGAGAAATGGAAGAGCTTATACATGGGGAAATGAGAAATGGAAGGGTTTATACATGGGGTAATGAGAAATGGAAGGGTTTATACATGGGGGAAATGAGAAATGGAAGGGTTTATACATGGGGTAATGAGAAATGGAAGGGTTTATACATGGGGAAATGAGAAATGGAAGGGTTTATACATGGGGAAATGAGAAATGGAAGGGTTTATACATGGGGTAATGAGAAATGGAAGGGTTTATACATGGGGTAATGAGAAATGGAAGGGTTTATACATGGGGAAATGAGAAATGGAAGGGTTTATACATGGGGAAATGAGAAATGGAAGGGTTTATACATGGGGAAATGAGAAATGGAAGAGCTTATACATGGGGAAATGAGAAATGGAAGGGTTTATACATGGGGAAATGAGAAATGGAAGGGTTTATACATGGGGAAATGAGAAATGGAAGGGTTTATACATGGGGTAATGAGAAATGGAAGGGTTTATACATGGGGTAATGAGAAATGGAAGGGTTTATACATGGGGTAATGAGAAATGGAAGGGTTTATACATGGGGAAATGAGAAATGGAAGAGCTTATACATGGGGAAATGAGAAATGGAAGGGTTTATACATGGGGAAATGAGAAATGGAAGGGTTTATACATGGGGGTAATGAGAAATGGAAGGGTTTATACATGGGGAAATGAGAAATGGAAGGGTTTATACATGGGGAAATGAGAAATGGAAGGGTTTATACATGGGGGAAATGAGAAATGGAAGGGTTTATACATGGGGAAATGAGAAATGGAAGGGTTTATACATGGGGAAATGAGAAATGGAAGAGCTTATACATGGGGAAATGAGAAATGGAAGGGTTTATACATGGGGAAATGAGAAATGGAAGGGTTTATACATGGGGAAATGAGAAATGGAAGGGTTTATACATGGGGTAATGAGAAATGGAAGAGCTTATACATGGGGAAATGAGAAATGGAAGGGTTTATACATGGGGTAATGAGAAATGGAAGAGCTTATACATGGGGAAATGAGAAATGGAAGGGTTTATACATGGGGTAATGAGAAATGGAAGGGTTTATACATGGGGGAAATGAGAAATGGAAGAGCTTATACATGGGGTAATGAGAAATGGAAGGGTTTATACATGGGGTAATGAGAAATGGAAGAGCTTATACATGGGGAAATGAGAAATGGAAGGGTTTATACATGGGGTAATGAGAAATGGAAGGGTTTATACATGGGGTAATGAGAAATGGAAGGGTTTATACATGGGGTAATGAGAAATGGAAGAGCTTATACATGGGGTAATGAGAAATGGAAGGGTTTATACATGGGGAAATGAGAAATGGAAGGGTTTATACATGGGGAAATGAGAAATGGAAGGGTTTATACATGGGGTAATGAGAAATGGAAGGGTTTATACATGGGGAAATGAGAAATGGAAGGGTTTATACATGGGGTAATGAGAAATGGAAGGGTTTATACATGGGGTAATGAGAAATGGAAGGGTTTATACATGGGGAAATGAGAAATGGAAGAGCTTATACATGGGGAAATGAGAAATGGAAGGGTTTATACATGGGGAAATGAGAAATGGAAGGGTTTATACATGGGGGTAATGAGAAATGGAAGGGTTTATACATGGGGAAATGAGAAATGGAAGGGTTTATACATGGGGAAATGAGAAATGGAAGGGTTTATACATGGGGGAAATGAGAAATGGAAGGGTTTATACATGGGGAAATGAGAAATGGAAGGGTTTATACATGGGGTAATGAGAAATGGAAGAGCTTATACATGGGGAAATGAGAAATGGAAGGGTTTATACATGGAGGAAATGAGAAATGGAAGGGTTTATACATGGGGAAATGAGAAATGGAAGGGTTTATACATGGGGAAATGAGAAATGGAAGGGTTTATACATGGGGAAATGAGAAATGGAAGGGTTTATACATGGGGAAATGAGAAATGGAAGGGTTTATACATGGGGAAATGAGAAATGGAAGGGTTTATACATGGGGAAATGAGAAATGGAAGGGTTTATACATGGGGAAATGAGAAATGGAAGGGTTTATACATGGGGAAATGAGAAATGGAAGGGTTTATACATGGGGAAATGAGAAATGGAAGGGCTTATACATGGGGTAATGAGAAATGGAAGGGTTTATACATGGGGTAATGAGAAATGGAAGGGTTTATACATGGGGAAATGAAAAATGGAAGGGTTTATACATGGGGTAATGAGAAATGGAAGGGTTTATACATGGGGGAAATGAGAAATGGAAGGGTTTATACATGGGGTAATGAGAAATGGAAGGGTTTATACATGGGGGAAACGAGAAATGGAAGAGCTTATACATGGGGAAATGAGAAATGGAAGGGTTTATACATGGGGTAATGAGAAATGGAAGGGTTTATACATGGAGGAAATGAGAAATGGAAGGGTTTATACATGGGGTAATGAGAAATGGAAGGGTTTATACATGGGGGAAACGAGAAATGGAAGGGTTTATACATGGGGAAATGAGAAATGGAAGGGTTTATACATGGGGTAATGAGAAATGGAAGGGTTTATACATGGAGGAAATGAGAAATGGAAGGGTTTATACATGGGGTAATGAGAAATGGAAGGGTTTATACATGGGGGAAACGAGAAATGGAAGAGCTTATACATGGGGAAATGAGAAATGGAAGGGTTTATACATGGGGAAATGAGAAATGGAAGGGTTTATACATGGGGTAATGAGAAATGGAAGGGTTTATACATGGGGAAATGAAAAATGGAAGGGTTTATACATGGGGTAATGAGAAATGGAAGGGTTTATACATGGGGTAATGAGAAATGGAAGGGTTTATACATGGGGAAATGAGAAATGGAAGAGCTTATACATGGGGAAATGAGAAATGGAAGGGTTTATACATGGGGGAAACGAGAAATGGAAGGGTTTATACATGGGGAAATGAAAAATGGAAGGGTTTATACATGGGGTAATGAGAAATGGAAGGGTTTATACATGGAGGAAATGAGAAATGGAAGGGTTTATACATGGGGTAATGAGAAATGGAAGGGTTTATACATGGGGGAAACGAGAAATGGAAGAGCTTATACATGGGGAAATGAGAAATGGAAGGGTTTATACATGGGGAAATGAGAAATGGAAGGGTTTATACATGGGGTAATGAGAAATGGAAGGGTTTATACATGGGGAAATGAAAAATGGAAGGGTTTATACATGGGGTAATGAGAAATGGAAGGGTTTATACATGGGGTAATGAGAAATGGAAGGGTTTATACATGGGGAAATGAGAAATGGAAGAGCTTATACATGGGGAAATGAGAAATGGAAGGGTTTATACATGGGGAAATGAGAAATGGAAGGGTTTATACATGGGGAAATGAGAAATGGAAGGGTTTATACATGGGGAAATGAGAAATGGAAGGGTTTATACATGGGGTAATGAGAAATGGAAGGGTTTATACATGGGGAAATGAGAAATGGAAGGGTTTATACATGGGGAAATGAGAAATGGAAGGGTTTATACATGGGGAAATGAGAAATGGAAGGGTTTATACATGGGGTAATGAGAAATGGAAGAGCTTATACATGGGGAAATGAGAAATGGAAGGGTTTATACATGGGGAAATGAGAAATGGAAGGGTTTATACATGGGGAAATGAGAAATGGAAGAGGTTTATACATGGGGTAATGAGAAATGGAAGAGCTTATACATGGGGAAATGAGAAATGGAAGGGTTTATACATGGGGAAATGAGAAATGGAAGGGTTTATACATGGGGTAATGAGAAATGGAAGGGTTTATACATGGGGTAATGAGAAATGGAAGGGTTTATACATGGGGAAATGAGAAATGGAAGAGCTTATACATGGGGAAATGAGAAATGGAAGGGTTTATACATGGGGAAATGAGAAATGGAAGGGTTTATACATGGGGAAATGAGAAATGGAAGGGTTTATACATGGGGTAATGAGAAATGGAAGGGTTTATACATGGGGAAATGAGAAATGGAAGGGTTTATACATGGGGTAATGAGAAATGGAAGGGTTTATACATGGATGAAATGAGAAATGGAAGGGTTTATACATGGGGAAATGAGAAATGGAAGGGTTTATACATGGGGAAATTAGAAATGGAAGGGTTTATACATGGGGAAATGAGAAATGGAAGGGTTTATACATGGGGAAATGAGAAATGGAAGGGTTTATACATGGGGAAATGAGAAATGGAAGGGTTTATACATGGGGTAATGAGAAATGGAAGGGTTTATACATGGAGGAAATGAGAAATGGAAGGGTTTATACATGGGGTAATGAGAAATGGAAGGGTTTATACATGGGGAAATGAGAAATGGAAGAGCTTATACATGGGGAAATGAGAAATGGAAGGGTTTATACATGGGGAAATGAGAAATGGAAGGGTTTATACATGGGGAAATGAGAAATGGAAGGGTTTATACATGGGGTAATGAGAAATGGAAGGGTTTATACATGGGGTAATGAGAAATGGAAGGGTTTATACATGGGGTAATGAGAAATGGAAGGGTTTATACATGGGGTAATGAGAAATGGAAGGGTTTATACATGGGGTAATGAGAAATGGAAGGGTTTATACATGGGGAAATGAGAAATGGAAGGGTTTATACATGGGGAAATGAGAAATGGAAGGGTTTATACATGGGGAAATGAGAAATGGAAGGGTTTATACATGGGGAAATGAGAAATGGAAGGGTTTATACATGGGGAAATGAGAAATGGAAGGGTTTATACATGGGGAAATGAGAAATGGAAGGGTTTATACATGGGGTAATGAGAAATGGAAGGGTTTATACATGGGGTAATGAGAAATGGAAGGGTTTATACATGGGGTAATGAGAAATGGAAGGGTTTATACATGGGGTAATGAGAAATGGAAGGGTTTATACATGGGGTAATGAGAAATGGAAGGGTTTTTACATGGGGTAATGAGAAATGGAAGGGTTTATACATGGGGTAATGAGAAATGGAAGGGTTTATACATGGGGTAATGAGAAATGGAAGGGTTTATACATGGGGTAATCAGAAATGGAAGGGTTTATACATGGGGTAATGAGAAATGGAAGGGTTTATACATGGGGTAATGAGAAATGGAAGGGTTTATACATGGGGTAATGAGAAATGGAAGGGTTTATACATGGGGTAATGAGAAATAGAAGGTTTTATACATGGGGTAATGAGAAATGGAAGGGTTTATACATGGGGTAATGAGAAATGGAAGGGTTTATACATGGGGTAATGAGAAATGGAAGGGTTTATACATGGGGTAATGAGAAATGGAAGGGATTATACATGGGGTAATGAGAAATGGAAGGGTTTATACATGGGGTAATGAGAAATGGAAGGGTTTATACATGGGGTAATGAGAAATGGAAGGGTTTATACATGGGGTAATGAGAAATGGAAGGGTTTATACATGGGGAAATGAGAAATGGAAGGGTTTATACATGGGGAAATGAGAAATTGAAGAGTTTATACATGGGGTAATGAGAAATGGAAGGGTTTATACATGGGGTAATGAGAAATGGAAGGGTTTATACATGGGGAAATGAGAAATGGAAGGGTTTATACATGGGGTAATGAGAAATGGAAGGGTTTATACATGGGGAAATGAGAAATGGAAGGGTTTATACATGGAGGAAATGAGAAATGGAAGAGTTTATACATGGAGGAAATGAGAAATGGAAGGGTTTATACATGGGGAAATGAGAAATGGAAGGGTTTATACATGGAGGAAAGGAGAAATGGAAGAGTTTATACATGGAGGAAATGAGAAATGGAAGAGTTTATACATGGAGGAAATGAGAAATGGAAGAGTTTATACATGGAGGAAATGAGAAATGGAAGAGTTTATACATGGAGGAAATGAGAAATGGAAGAGTTTATACATGGGGGAAATGAGAAATGGAAGGGTTTACACATGGGGGAAATGAGAAATGGAAGGGTTTATACATGGAGGAAAGGAGAAATGGAAGAGTTTATACATGGAGGAAATGAGAAATGGAAGAGTTTATACATGGAGGAAATGAGAAATGGAAGAGTTTATACATGGAGGAAATGAGAAATGGAAGAGTTTATACATGGAGGAAATGAGAAATGGAAGAGTTTATACATGGGGGAAATGAGAAATGGAAGAGTTTATACATGGAGGAAATGAGAAATGGAAGAGTTTATACATGGAGGAAATGAGAAATGGAAGAGTTTATACATGGAGGAAATGAGAAATGGAAGAGTTTATACATGGAGGAAATGAGAAATGGAAGAGTTTATACATGGAGGAAATGAGAAATGGAAGAGTTTATACATGGAGGAAATGAGAAATGGAAGGGTTTACACATGGGGGAAATGAGAAATGGAAGAGTTTATACATGGAGGAAATGAGAAATGGAAGAGTTTATACATGGGGGAAATGAGAAATGGAAGGGTTTACACATTGGGGAAATGAGAAATGGAAGGGTTTACACATGGGGGAAATGATAAATGGAAGAGTTTATACATGGAGGAAATGAGAAATGGAAGGGTTTACACATGGGGGAAATGAGAAATGGAAGAGTTTATACATGGAGGAAATGAGAAATGGAAGAGTTTATACATGGAGGAAATGAGAAATGGAAGAGTTTATACATGGAGGAAATGAGAAATGGAAGAGTTTATACATGGGGGAAATGATAAATGGAAGGGTTTATACATGGAGGAAATGAGAAATGGAAGAGTTTATACATGGAGGAAATGAGAAATGGAAGAGTTTATACATGGAGGAAATGAGAAATGGAAGAGTTTATACATGGAGGAAATGAGAAATGGAAGGGTTTACACATGGGGGAAATGAGAAATGGAAGGGTTTACACATGGGGGAAACGAGAAATGGAAGGGTTTACACATGGGGAAATGAGAAATGGAAGGGTTTATACATGGGGGAAATGAGAAATGGAAGGGTTTACACATGGGGGAAATGAGAAATGGAAGAGTTTATACATGGAGGAAATGAGAAATGGAAGAGTTTATACATGGGGGAAATGATAAATGGAAGGGTTTATACATGGAGGAAATGAGAAATGGAAGAGTTTATACATGGAGGAAATGAGAAATGGAAGAGTTTATACATGGAGGAAATGAGAAATGGAAGGGTTTACACATGGGGGAAATGAGAAATGGAAGGGTTTACACATGGGGGAAACGAGAAATGGAAGGGTTTACACATGGGGGAAATGAGAAATGGAAGGGTTTATACATGGGGGAAATGAGAAATGGAAGGGTTTATACATGGGGGAAATGAGAAATGGAAGAGTTTATACATGGAGGAAATGAGAAATGGAAGAGTTTATACATGGGGGAAATGAGAAATGGAAGGGTTTACACATGGGGGAAACGAGAAATGGAAGGGTTTACACATGGGGGAAATGATAAATGGAAGAGTTTATACATGGAGGAAATGAGAAATGGAAGGGTTTATACATGGAGGAAATGAGAAATTGAAGGGTTTATACATGGAGGAAATGAGAAATTGAAGAGTTTATACATGGGGGAAATGAGAAATTGAAGAGTTTATACATGGAGGAAATGAGAAATGGAAGGGTTTATACATGGAGGAAACGAGAAATGGAAGGGTTTATACATGGAGGAAATGAGAAATTGAAGAGTTTATACATGGGGAAATGAGAAATTGAAGAGTTTATACATGGGGAAATGAGAAATTGAAGAGTTTATACATGGGGGAAATGAGAAATTGAAGAGTTTATACATGGGGGAAATGAGAAATAGAAGAGCTTATGCATGGGGGAAATGAGAAATGGAAGGGTTTAAACATGGGGGTAATGAGAAATGGAAGGGTTTATACATGGGGGAAATGAGAAATGGAAGGGTTTATACATGGGGAAATGAGAAATTGAAGAGTTTATACATGGGGGAAATGAGAAATGGAAGGGTTTATACATGGAGGAAATGAGAAATTGAAGAGTTTATACATGGGGGAAATGAGAAATTGAAGAGTTTATACATGGAGGAAATGAGAAATGGAAGGGTTTATACATGGAGGAAACGAGAAATGGAAGGGTTTATACATGGAGGAAATGAGAAATTGAAGAGTTTATACATGGGGAAATGAGAAATTGAAGAGTTTATACATGGGGGAAATGAGAAATTGAAGAGTTTATACATGGGGGAAATGAGAAATAGAAGAGCTTATGCATGGGGGAAATGAGAAATGGAAGGGTTTAAACATGGGGGTAATGAGAAATGGAAGGGTTTATACATGGGGGAAATGAGAAATGGAAGGGTTTATACATGGGGAAATGAGAAATTGAAGAGTTTATACATGGGGGAAATGAGAAATGGAAGGGTTTATACATGGGGGTAATGAGAAATGGAAGGGTTTATACATGGGGAAATGAGAAATGGAAGGGTTTATACATGGGGGTAATGAGAAATGGAAGGGTTTATACATGGGGGAAATGAGAAATGGAAGGGTTTATACATGGAGGAAATGAGAAATGGAAGAGTTTATACATGGAGGAAATGAGAAATGGAAGAGTTTATACATGGAGGAAATGAGAAATGGAAGAGTTTATACATGGAGGAAATGAGAAATGGAAGGGTTTACACATGGGGGAAATGAGAAATGGAAGAGTTTATACATGGAGGAAATGAGAAATGGAAGAGTTTATACATGGGGGAAATGAGAAATGGAAGGGTTTACACATTGGGGAAATGAGAAATGGAAGGGTTTACACATGGGGGAAATGATAAATGGAAGAGTTTATACATGGAGGAAATGAGAAATGGAAGGGTTTACACATGGGGGAAATGAGAAATGGAAGAGTTTATACATGGAGGAAATGAGAAATGGAAGAGTTTATACATGGAGGAAATGAGAAATGGAAGAGTTTATACATGGAGGAAATGAGAAATGGAAGAGTTTATACATGGGGGAAATGATAAATGGAAGGGTTTATACATGGAGGAAATGAGAAATGGAAGAGTTTATACATGGAGGAAATGAGAAATGGAAGAGTTTATACATGGAGGAAATGAGAAATGGAAGAGTTTATACATGGAGGAAATGAGAAATGGAAGGGTTTACACATGGGGGAAATGAGAAATGGAAGGGTTTACACATGGGGGAAACGAGAAATGGAAGGGTTTACACATGGGGAAATGAGAAATGGAAGGGTTTATACATGGGGGAAATGAGAAATGGAAGGGTTTACACATGGGGGAAATGAGAAATGGAAGAGTTTATACATGGAGGAAATGAGAAATGGAAGAGTTTATACATGGGGGAAATGATAAATGGAAGGGTTTATACATGGAGGAAATGAGAAATGGAAGAGTTTACACATGGGGGAAATGAGAAATGGAAGGGTTTACACATGGGGGAAACGAGAAATGGAAGGGTTTACACATGGGGGAAATGAGAAATGGAAGGGTTTATACATGGGGGAAATGAGAAATGGAAGGGTTTATACATGGGGGAAATGAGAAATGGAAGAGTTTATACATGGAGGAAATGAGAAATGGAAGAGTTTATACATGGGGGAAATGAGAAATGGAAGGGTTTACACATGGGGGAAACGAGAAATGGAAGGGTTTACACATGGGGGAAATGATAAATGGAAGAGTTTATACATGGAGGAAATGAGAAATGGAAGAGTTTATACATGGAGGAAATGAGAAATGGAAGGGTTTATACATGGAGGAAATGAGAAATTGAAGAGTTTATACATGGGGAAATGAGAAATTGAAGAGTTTATACATGGGGGAAATGAGAAATGGAAGAGTTTATACATGGGGGAAATGATAAATGGAAGGGTTTATACATGGAGGAAATGAGAAATGGAAGAGTTTATACATGGAGGAAATGAGAAATGGAAGAGTTTATACATGGAGGAAATGAGAAATGGAAGAGTTTATACATGGAGGAAATGAGAAATGGAAGGGTTTACACATGGGGGAAATGAGAAATGGAAGGGTTTACACATGGGGGAAACGAGAAATGGAAGGGTTTACACATGGGGAAATGAGAAATGGAAGGGTTTATACATGGGGGAAATGAGAAATGGAAGGGTTTACACATGGGGGAAATGAGAAATGGAAGAGTTTATACATGGAGGAAATGAGAAATGGAAGAGTTTATACATGGAGGAAATGAGAAATTGAAGAGTTTATACATGGGGAAATGAGAAATTGAAGAGTTTATACATGGGGGAAATGAGAAATTGAAGAGTTTATACATGGGGGAAATGAGAAATAGAAGAGCTTATGCATGGGGGAAATGAGAAATGGAAGGGTTTAAACATGGGGGTAATGAGAAATGGAAGGGTTTATACATGGGGGAAATGAGAAATGGAAGGGTTTATACATGGGGAAATGAGAAATTGAAGAGTTTATACATGGGGGAAATGAGAAATGGAAGGGTTTATACATGGGGGTAATGAGAAATGGAAGGGTTTATACATGGGGAAATGAGAAATGGAAGGGTTTATACATGGGGGTAATGAGAAATGGAAGGGTTTATACATGGGGGAAATGAGAAATGGAAGGGTTTATACATGGGGAAATGAGAAATTGAAGAGTTTATACATGGGGGAAATGAGAAATGGAAGGGTTTATACATGGGGAAATGAGAAATTGAAGAGTTTATACATGGGGGAAATGAGAAATGGAAGGGTTTATACATGGGGAAATGAGAAATTGAAGAGTTTATACATGGGGGAAATGAGAAATGGAAGGGTTTATACATGGGGGAAATGAGAAATGGAAGGTTTTATACATGGGGAAATGAGAAATGGAAGGGTTTATACATGGGGGAAATGAGAAATGGAAGGGTTTATACATGGGGGAAATGAGAAATTGAAGAGTTTATACATGGGGGAAATGAGAAATTGAAGAGTTTATACATGGGGGAAATGATAAATGGAAGGGTTTATACATGGGGAAATGAGAAATTGAAGAGTTTATACATGGGGGAAATGAGAAATGGAAGGGTTTATACATGGGGAAATGAGAAATTGAAGAGTTTATACATGGGGGAAATGAGAAATGGAAGGGTTTATACATGGGGAAATGAGAAATGGAAGGGTTTATACATGGGGGTAATGAGAAATGGAAGGGTTTATACATGGGGGAAATGAGAAATGGAAGGGTTTATACATGGGGGAAATGAGAAATAGAAGGGTTTATACATGGGGAAATGAGAAATGGAAGGGTTTATACATGGGGGAAATGAGAAATGGAAGAGTTTATACATGGAGGAAATGAGAAATGGAAGGGTTTATACATGGGGGAAATGAGAAATTGAAGAGTTTATACATGGGGGAAATGAGAAATGGAAGGTTTTATACATGGGGGTAATGAGAAATTGAAGAGTTTATACATGGGGGAAATGAGAAATTGAAGAGTTTATACATGGGGGAAATGAGAAATTGAAGAGTTTATACATGGGGGAAATGAGAAATGGAAGGGTTTATACATGGGGGTAATGAGAAATGGAAGGGTTTATACATGGGGAAATGAGAAATGGAAGGGTTTATACATGGGGGAAATGAGAAATAGAAGGGTTTATACATGGGGCTAATGAGAAATGGAAGGTTTTATACATGGGGGAAATGAGAAATGGAAGGGTTTATACATGGGGGAAATGAGAAATAGAAGGGTTTATACATGGGGGTAATGAGAAATGGAAGGGTTTATACATGGGGGAAATGAGAAATGGAAGGGTTTATACATGGGGGAAATGAGAAATAGAAGGGTTTATACATGGGGAAATGAGAAATTGAAGAGTTTATACATGGGGGAAATGAGAAATGGAAGGGTTTATACATGGGGAAATGAGAAATTGAAGAGTTTATACATGGGGGAAATGAGAAATGGAAGGGTTTACACATGGGGGAAACGAGAAATGGAAGGGTTTATACATGGGGAAATGAGAAATTGAAGAGTTTATACATTGGGGAAATGAGAAATGGAAGGGCTTATACATGGGGGAAATGAGAAATTGAAGAGTTTATACATGGGGGAAATGAGAAATGGAAGGGTTTATACATGGGGAAATGAGAAATTGAAGAGTTTATACATTGGGGAAATGAGAAATGGAAGGGCTTATACATGGGGGAAATGAGAAATTGAAGAGTTTATACATTGGGGAAATGAGAAATGGAAGGGCTTATACATGGGGGAAATGAGAAATTGAAGAGTTTATACATTGGGGAAATGAGAAATGGAAGGGCTTATACATGGGGGAAATGAGAAATTGAAGAGTTTATACATGGGGGAAATGAGAAATGGAAGGGTTTATACATGGGGGAAATGAGAAATTGAAGAGTTTATACATTGGGGAAATGAGAAATGGAAGGGCTTACACATGGGGGAAATGAGAAATTGAAGAGTTTATACATGGGGAAATGAGAAATTGAAGAGTTTATACATGGGGGAAATGAGAAATTGAAGAGTTTATACATTGGGGAAATGAGAAATGGAAGGGCTTATACATGGGGGAAATGAGAAATTGAAGAGTTTATACATGGGGGAAATGAGAAATGGAAGGGTTTATACATGGTGTAATGAGAAATGGAAGGGTTTATACATGGGGAAATGAGAAATTGAAGAGTTTATACATGGGGGAAATGAGAAATTGAAGAGTTTATACATGGGGGAAATGAGAAATGGAAGGGTTTATACATGGGGGTAATGAGAAATGGAAGGGTTTATACATGGGGAAATGAGAAATGGAAGGGTTTATACATGGGGGAAATGAGAAATAGAAGGGTTTATACATGGGGGTAATGAGAAATGGAAGGGTTTATACATGGGGGAAATGAGAAATGGAAGGGTTTATACATGGGGGAAATGAGAAATAGAAGGGTTTATACATGGGGGTAATGAGAAATGGAAGGGTTTTTTTTCATGGGGGAAATGAGAAATGGAAGGGTTTATACATGGGGGAAATGAGAAATAGAAGGGTTTATACATGGGGAAATGAGAAATTGAAGAGTTTATACATGGGGGAAATGAGAAATGGAAGGGTTTATACATGGGGAAATGAGAAATTGAAGAGTTTATACATGGGGGAAATGAGAAATGGAAGGGTTTATACATGGGGGAAATGAGAAATGGAAGGGTTTATACATGGGGGAAATGAGAAATAGAAGGGTTTATACATGGGGAAATGAGAAATTGAAGAGTTTATACATGGGGGAAATGAGAAATGGAAGGGTTTATACATGGGGAAATGAGAAATTGAAGAGTTTATACATTGGGGAAATGAGAAATGGAAGGGCTTATACATGGGGGAAATGAGAAATTGAAGAGTTTATACATGGGGGAAATGAGAAATGGAAGGGTTTATACATGGGGGAAATGAGAAATTGAAGAGTTTATACATTGGGGAAATGAGAAATGGAAGGGCTTACACATGGGGGAAATGAGAAATTGAAGAGTTTATACATGGGGAAATGAGAAATTGAAGAGTTTATACATGGGGGAAATGAGAAATTGAAGAGTTTATACATTGGGGAAATGAGAAATGGAAGGGCTTATACATGGGGGAAATGAGAAATTGAAGAGTTTATACATGGGGGAAATGAGAAATGGAAGGGTTTATACATGGTGTAATGAGAAATGGAAGGGTTTATACATGGGGAAATGAGAAATTGAAGAGTTTATACATGGGGGAAATGAGAAATTGAAGAGTTTATACATGGGGGAAATGAGAAATGGAAGGGTTTATACATGGAGGAAATGAGAAATGGAAGGGTTTATACATGGGGAAATGAGAAATTGAAGAGTTTATACATGGGGGAAATGAGAAATTGAAGAGTTTATACATGGGGGAAATGAGAAATGGAAGGGTTTATACATGGGGAAATGAGAAATTGAAGAGTTTATACATGGAGGAAATGAGAAATGGAAGGGTTTGTACATGGGGGATATGAGAAATTGAAGGGTTTACACATGGGGAAATGAGAAATGGAAGGGTTTACACATGGGGAAATGAGAAAATCAAGGGCTTATACATGGGGAAATGAGAAATTGAAGAGTTTATACATGGGGAAATGAGAAATTGAAGAGTTTATACATGGGGGAAATGAGAAATGGAAGGGTTTATACATGGGGAAATGAGAAAATCAAGGGCTTATACATGGGGAAATGAGAAATTGAAGAGTTTATACATGGGGAAATGAGAAATTGAAGAGTTTATACATGGAGGAAATGAGAAATTGAAGAGTTTATACATGGAGGAAATGAGAAATGGAAGGGTTTGTACATGGGGGATATGAGAAATTGAAGGGTTTACACATGGGGAAATGAGAAAATCAAGGGCTTATACATGGGGAAATGAGAAATTGAAGAGTTTATACATGGGGAAATGAGAAATGGAAGGGTTTACACATGGGGAAATGAGAAAATCAAGGGCTTATACATGGGGAAATGAGAAATTGAAGAGTTTATACATGGGGAAATGAGAAATGGAAGAGTTTATACATGGGGAAATGAGAAATGGAAGGGTTTGTACATGGGGGAAATGAGAAATGGAAGGGTTTACACATGGGGAAATGAGAAAATCAAGGGCTTATACATGGGTAAATGAGAAATTGAAGAGTTTATACATGGGGAAATGAGAAATTGGAGAGTTTATACATGGGGGAAATGAGAAATGGAAGGGTTTATACATGGGGAAATGAGAAATTGAAGAGTTTATACATGGGGGAAATGAAAAATTGAAGAGTTTATACATGGGGAAATGAGAAATTGAAGAGTTTATACATGGGGGAAATGAGAAATGGAAGGGTTTATACATGGGGAAATGAGAAATTGAAGAGTTTATACATGGGGAAATGAGAAATTGAAGAGTTTATACATGGGGGAAATGAGAAATGGAAGGGTTTATACATGGGGAAATGAGAAATTGAAGAGTTTATACATGGGGGAAATGAGAAATTGAAGAGTTTATACATGGGGGAAATGAAAAATGGAAGGGTTTACACATGGGGAAATGAGAAAATCAAGGGCTTATACATGGGGAAATGAGAAATTGAAGAGTTTATACATGGGGGAAATGAGAAATTGAAGAGTTTATACATGGGGAAATGAGAAATTGAAGAGTTTATACATGGGGGAAATGAGAAATGGAAGGGTTTATACATGGGGAAATGAGAAATTGAAGAGTTTATACATGGGGGAAATGAGAAATTGAAGAGTTTATACATGGGGAAATGAGAAATTGAAGAGTTTATACATGGGGGAAATGAGAAATGGAAGGGTTTATACATGGGGAAATGAGAAAGCGAAGTGTTTATACATGGGGGAAATGAGAAATGGAAGGGTTTATACATGGGGGAAATGAGAAATTGAAGAGTTTATACATGGGGAAATGAGAAATGGAAGGGTTTATACATGGGGAAATGAGAAAGCGAAGAGTTTATACATGGGGGAAATGAGAAATGGAAGGGTTTATACATGGGGAAATGAGAAATTGAAGAGTTTATACATGGGGGAAATGATAAATGGAAGGGTTTATACATGGGGGAAATGAGAAATTGAAGAGTTTATACATGGGGAAATGAGAAATTGAAGAGTTTATACATGGGGGAAATGAGAAATGGAAGGGTTTATACATGGGGAAATGAGAAATTGAAGAGTTTATACATGGGGGAAATGAGAAATTGAAGAGTTTATACATGGGGAAATGAGAAATTGAAGAGTTTATACATGGGGGAAATGAGAAATGGAAGGGTTTATACATGGGGAAATGAGAAAGCGAAGAGTTTATACATGGGGGAAATGAGAAATGGAAGGGTTTATACATGGGGAAATGAGAAATTGAAGAGTTTATACATGGGGGAAATGATAAATGGAAGGGTTTATACATGGGGGAAATGAGAAATTGAAGAGTTTATACATGGAGGAAATGAGAAATGGAAGGGTTTATACATGGGGGAAATGAGAAATTGAAGGGTTTATACATGGAGGAAATGAGAAATTGAAGAGTTTAAACATGGGGAAATGAGAAATGGAAGGGTTTATTCATGGAGGAAATGAGAAATGGAAGGGTTTGTACATGGGGAAATGAGAAATGGAAGGGTTTGTACATGGGGAAATGAGAAATGGAAGGGTTTATACATGGGGAAATGAGAAATGGAAGGGTTTATTCATGGAGGAAATGAAAAATCCAAGGGTTTATACATGCGGAAATGAGAAATGGAAGGGTTTATACATGGGGTAATGAGAAATTGAAGAGTTTATACATGGGGAAATGAGAAATGGAAGGGTTTGTACATGGGGAAATGAGAAATGGAAGGGTTTGTACATGGGGAAATGAGAAATGGAAGGGTTTATACATGGGGAAATGAGAAATTGAAGAGTTTATACATGGGGGAAATGAGAAATTGAAGAGTTTATACATGGGGGAAATGAAAAATGGAAGGGTTTACACATGGGGAAATGAGAAAATCAAGGGCTTATACATGGGGAAATGAGAAATTGAAGAGTTTATACATGGGGGAAATGAGAAATTGAAGAGTTTATACATGGGGAAATGAGAAATTGAAGAGTTTATACATGGGGGAAATGAGAAATGGAAGGGTTTATACATGGGGAAATGAGAAATTGAAGAGTTTATACATGGGGGAAATGAGAAATTGAAGAGTTTATACATGGGGAAATGAGAAATTGAAGAGTTTATACATGGGGGAAATGAGAAATGGAAGGGTTTATACATGGGGAAATGAGAAAGCGAAGAGTTTATACATGGGGGAAATGAGAAATGGAAGGGTTTATACATGGGGGAAATGAGAAATTGAAGAGTTTATACATGGGGAAATGAGAAATGGAAGGGTTTATACATGGGGAAATGAGAAAGCAAAGAGTTTATACATGGGGGAAATGAGAAATGGAAGGGTTTATACATGGGGAAATGAGAAATTGAAGAGTTTATACATGGGGGAAATGATAAATGGAAGGGTTTATACATGGAGGAAATGAGAAATGGAAGGGTTTGTACATGGGGGAAATGAGAAAATCAAGGGCTTATACATGGGGAAATGAGAAATGGAAGGGTTTGTACATGGGGAAATGAGAAATTGAAGAGCTTGTACATGGGGGAAATGAGAAAATCAAGGGCTTATACATGGGGAAATGAGAAATGGAAGGGTTTTTGCATGGGGGAAATGAGAAATGGAAGGGTTTATGCATGGGGGAATTGAGAAATGGAAGAGCTTACACATGGGGGAAATGAGAAATTGAAGAGCTTATGCATGGGGAAATGAGAAATAGAAGAGCTCATGGATGGGGGAAATGAGAAATGGAAGGGTTTACACATGGGGTACTGAGAAATGGAAGGGTTTATACATTGGGAAATGAGAAATGGAAGGGTTTATACATGGGGAAATGAGAAATGGAAGGGTTTACACATGGGGAAATGAAAAATGGAAGGGTTTATACATGGAGGAAATGAGAAATGGAAGGGTTTACAAATGGAGGAAATGAGAAATGGAAGGGTTTATACATGGGGAAATGAGAAAATCAAGGGCTTATACATGGGGAAATGAGAAATGGAAGGGTTTATACATGGAGGAAATGAGAAATGGAAGGGTTTATACATGGGGAAATGAGAAATTGAAGAGTTTATACATGGGGTAATGAGAAATGGAAGGGTTTATACATGGGGTAATGAGAAATGGAAGGGTTTATACATGGGGAAATGAGAAATGGAAGGGTTTATACATGGGGAAATGAGAAATAGAAGAGCTTATGCATGGGGGAAATGAGAAAATCAAGGGCTTATACATGGGGAAATGAGAAATGGAAGAGCTTTTTCATGGGGGAAATGAGAAATAGAAGAGCTTATAAATGGGGGAAATGAGAAATAGAAGAGCTTATACATGGGGGAAATGAGAAATGGAAGAGCTTATACATGGGGAAATGAGAAATTGAAGAGCTTATACATGGGGGAAATGAGAAATAGAAGAGCTTATGCATGGGGGAAATGAGAAATGGAAGAGCTTATACATGGGGGAAATGAGAAATAGAAGAGCTTTTGCATGGCGGAAATGAGAAATGGAAGAGTTTATACATGGGGGAAATGAGAAATGGAAGAGCTTACACATGGGGGAAATGAGAAATAGAAGAGCGTATACATGGGGGAAATGAGTAATGGAAGGGATTATACATGTGGAAATGAGAAATGGAAGAGCTTACACATGGGGGAAATGTGAAATAGAAGAGCTTGTACATGGGGAAATGAGTAATGGAAGGGATTATACATGGGGAAATGAGAAATGGAAGGGATTATACATGGGGAAATGAGAAATGGAAGAGTTTATACATGGGGGAAATGAGAAATGGAAGAGCTTATACATGGGGAAATGAGAAATTGAAGAGCTTATACATGGGGGAAATGAGAAATAGAAGAGCTTATGCATGGGGGAAATGAGAAATGGAAGAGCTTATACATGGGGGAAATGAGAAATAGAAGAGCTTTTGCATGGGGGAAATGAGAAATGGAAGAGTTTATACATGGGGGAAATGAGAAATGGAAGAGCTTACACATGGGGGAAATGAGAAATAGAAGAGCTTATACATGGGGAAATGAGAAATGGAAGAGCTTACACATGGGGGAAATGAGAAAGAGAAGAGCTTATACATGGGGAAATGAGTAATGGAAGGGATTATACATGGGGAAATGAGAAATGGAAGAGCTTACACATGGGGGAAATGAGTAATGGAAGGGATTATACATGGGGAAATGAGAAATGGAAGAGTTTATACATGGGGGAAATAAGAAATGGAAGAGCTTATACATGGGGAAATGAGTAATGGAGGGATTATACATGGGGAAATGAGAAATAAAAGAGCTTATACATGGGGAAATGAGTAATGGAAGGGATTATACATGGGGAAATGAGAAATGGAAGGGATTATACATGGGGAAATGAGAAATAGAAGAGCTTATACATGGGGAAATGAGTAATGGAAGGGATTATACATGGGGAAATAAGAAATGGAAGAGCTTATACATGGGGAAATGAGTAATGGAAGGGATTATACATGGGGAAATGAGAAATGGAAGGGATTATACATGGGGAAATGAGAAAATAGAAGAGCTTATACATGGGGAAATGAGTAATGGAAGGGATTATACATGGGGAAATGAGAAATAGAAGAGCTTATACATGGGGAAATGAGTAATGGAAGGGATTATACATGGGGAAATGAGAGATGGAAGAGTTTATACATGGGGGAAATGAGAAATGGAAGAGCTTACACATGGGGGAAATGAGAAAGAGAAGAGCTTGTACATGGGGAAATGAGTAATGGAAGGGATTATACATGGGGAAATGAGAAATGGAAGAGCTTACACATGGGGGAAATGAGAAAGAGAAGAGCTTGTACTTGGGGAAATGAGAAATGGAAGGGATTATACATGGGGAAATGAGAAATGGAAGGGTTTATACATGGGGAAATGAGAAATGGAAGGGATTATACATGGGGAAATGAGAAATGGAAGGGATTATACATGGGGAAATGAGAAATGGAAGGGATTATACATGGGGAAATGAGAAATGGAAGGGATTATACATGGGGAAATGAGAAAATCAAGGGCTTATACATGGGGAAATGAGAAATTGAAGAGTTTATACATGGGGAAATGAGAAATTGAAGAGTTTATACATGGGGGAAATGAGAAATGGAAGGGTTTATACATGGGGAAATGAGAAAATCAAGGGCTTATACATGGGGAAATGAGAAATTGAAGAGTTTATACATGGGGAAATGAGAAATTGAAGAGTTTATACATGGAGGAAATGAGAAATTGAAGAGTTTATACATGGAGGAAATGAGAAATGGAAGGGTTTGTACATGGGGGATATGAGAAATTGAAGGGTTTACACATGGGGAAATGAGAAAATCAAGGGCTTATACATGGGGAAATGAGAAATTGAAGAGTTTATACATGGGGAAATGAGAAATGGAAGGGTTTACACATGGGGAAATGAGAAAATCAAGGGCTTATACATGGGGAAATGAGAAATTGAAGAGTTTATACATGGGGAAATGAGAAATGGAAGAGTTTATACATGGGGAAATGAGAAATGGAAGGGTTTGTACATGGGGGAAATGAGAAATGGAAGGGTTTACACATGGGGAAATGAGAAAATCAAGGGCTTATACATGGGGAAATGAGAAATTGAAGAGTTTATACATGGGGAAATGAGAAATTGGAGAGTTTATACATGGGGGAAATGAGAAATGGAAGGGTTTATACATGGGGAAATGAGAAATTGAAGAGTTTATACATGGGGGAAATGAAAAATTGAAGAGTTTATACATGGGGAAATGAAAAATTGAAGAGTTTATACATGGGGGAAATGAGAAATGGAAGGGTTTATACATGGGGAAATGAGAAATTGAAGAGTTTATACATGGGGGAAATGAGAAATTGAAGAGTTTATACATGGGGGAAATGAGAAATGGAAGGGTTTATACATGGGGAAATGAGAAATTGAAGAGTTTATACATGGGGAAATGAGAAATTGAAGAGTTTATACATGGGGGAAATGAGAAATGGAAGGGTTTATACATGGGGAAATGAGAAATTGAAGAGTTTATACATGGGGGAAATGAGAAATTGAAGAGTTTATACATGGGGGAAATGAAAAATGGAAGGGTTTACACATGGGGAAATGAGAAAATCAAGGGCTTATACATGGGGAAATGAGAAATTGAAGAGTTTATACATGGGGGAAATGAGAAATTGAAGAGTTTATACATGGGGAAATGAGAAATTGAAGAGTTTATACATGGGGGAAATGAGAAATGGAAGGGTTTATACATGGGGAAATGAGAAATTGAAGAGTTTATACATGGGGGAAATGAGAAATTGAAGAGTTTATACATGGGGAAATGAGAAATTGAAGAGTTTATACATGGGGGAAATGAGAAATGGAAGGGTTTATACATGGGGAAATGAGAAAGCGAAGTGTTTATACATGGGGGAAATGAGAAATGGAAGGGTTTATACATGGGGGAAATGAGAAATTGAAGAGTTTATACATGGGGAAATGAGAAATGGAAGGGTTTATACATGGGGAAATGAGAAAGCGAAGAGTTTATACATGGGGGAAATGAGAAATGGAAGGGTTTATACATGGGGAAATGAGAAATTGAAGAGTTTATACATGGGGGAAATGATAAATGGAAGGGTTTATACATGGGGGAAATGAGAAATTGAAGAGTTTATACATGGGGAAATGAGAAATTGAAGAGTTTATACATGGGGGAAATGAGAAATGGAAGGGTTTATACATGGGGAAATGAGAAATTGAAGAGTTTATACATGGGGGAAATGAGAAATTGAAGAGTTTATACATGGGGAAATGAGAAATTGAAGAGTTTATACATGGGGGAAATGAGAAATGGAAGGGTTTATACATGGGGAAATGAGAAAGCGAAGAGTTTATACATGGGGGAAATGAGAAATGGAAGGGTTTATACATGGGGAAATGAGAAATTGAAGAGTTTATACATGGGGGAAATGATAAATGGAAGGGTTTATACATGGGGGAAATGAGAAATTGAAGAGTTTATACATGGAGGAAATGAGAAATGGAAGGGTTTATACATGGGGGAAATGAGAAATTGAAGGGTTTATACATGGAGGAAATGAGAAATTGAAGAGTTTAAACATGGGGAAATGAGAAATGGAAGGGTTTATTCATGGAGGAAATGAGAAATGGAAGGGTTTGTACATGGGGAAATGAGAAATGGAAGGGTTTGTACATGGGGAAATGAGAAATGGAAGGGTTTATACATGGGGAAATGAGAAATGGAAGGGTTTATTCATGGAGGAAATGAAAAATCCAAGGGTTTATACATGGGGAAATGAGAAATGGAAGGGTTTATACATGGGGTAATGAGAAATTGAAGAGTTTATACATGGGGAAATGAGAAATGGAAGGGTTTGTACATGGGGAAATGAGAAATGGAAGGGTTTGTACATGGGGAAATGAGAAATGGAAGGGTTTATACATGGGGAAATGAGAAATTGAAGAGTTTATACATGGGGGAAATGAGAAATTGAAGAGTTTATACATGGGGGAAATGAAAAATGGAAGGGTTTACACATGGGGAAATGAGAAAATCAAGGGCTTATACATGGGGAAATGAGAAATTGAAGAGTTTATACATGGGGGAAATGAGAAATTGAAGAGTTTATACATGGGGAAATGAGAAATTGAAGAGTTTATACATGGGGGAAATGAGAAATGGAAGGGTTTATACATGGGGAAATGAGAAATTGAAGAGTTTATACATGGGGGAAATGAGAAATTGAAGAGTTTATACATGGGGAAATGAGAAATTGAAGAGTTTATACATGGGGGAAATGAGAAATGGAAGGGTTTATACATGGGGAAATGAGAAAGCGAAGAGTTTATACATGGGGGAAATGAGAAATGGAAGGGTTTATACATGGGGGAAATGAGAAATTGAAGAGTTTATACATGGGGAAATGAGAAATGGAAGGGTTTATACATGGGGAAATGAGAAAGCAAAGAGTTTATACATGGGGGAAATGAGAAATGGAAGGGTTTATACATGGGGAAATGAGAAATTGAAGAGTTTATACATGGGGGAAATGATAAATGGAAGGGTTTATACATGGAGGAAATGAGAAATGGAAGGGTTTGTACATGGGGGAAATGAGAAAATCAAGGGCTTATACATGGGGAAATGAGAAATGGAAGGGTTTGTACATGGGGAAATGAGAAATTGAAGAGCTTGTACATGGGGGAAATGAGAAAATCAAGGGCTTATACATGGGGAAATGAGAAATGGAAGGGTTTTTGCATGGGGGAAATGAGAAATGGAAGAGCTTACACATGGGGGAAATGAGAAATTGAAGAGCTTATGCATGGGGAAATGAGAAATAGAAGAGCTCATGGATGGGGGAAATGAGAAATGGAAGGGTTTACACATGGGGTAATGAGAAATGGAAGGGTTTATACATTGGGAAATGAGAAATGGAAGGGTTTATACATGGGGAAATGAGAAATGGAAGGGTTTACACATGGGGAAATGAAAAATGGAAGGGTTTATACATGGAGGAAATGAGAAATGGAAGGGTTTACAAATGGAGGAAATGAGAAATGGAAGGGTTTATACATGGGGAAATGAGAAAATCAAGGGCTTATACATGGGGAAATGAGAAATGGAAGGGTTTATACATGGAGGAAATGAGAAATGGAAGGGTTTATACATGGGGAAATGAGAAATTGAAGAGTTTATACATGGGGTAATGAGAAATGGAAGGGTTTATACATGGGGTAATGAGAAATGGAAGGGTTTATACATGGGGAAATGAGAAATGGAAGGGTTTATACATGGGGAAATGAGAAATAGAAGAGCTTATGCATGGGGGAAATGAGAAAATCAAGGGCTTATACATGGGGAAATGAGAAATGGAAGAGCTTTTTCATGGGGGAAATGAGAAATAGAAGAGCTTATAAATGGGGGAAATGAGAAATAGAAGAGCTTATACATGGGGGAAATGAGAAATGGAAGAGCTTATACATGGGGAAATGAGAAATTGAAGAGCTTATACATGGGGGAAATGAGAAATAGAAGAGCTTATGCATGGGGGAAATGAGAAATGGAAGAGCTTATACATGGGGGAAATGAGAAATAGAAGAGCTTTTGCATGGCGGAAATGAGAAATGGAAGAGTTTATACATGGGGGAAATGAGAAATGGAAGAGCTTACACATGGGGGAAATGAGAAATAGAAGAGCGTATACATGGGGGAAATGAGTAATGGAAGGGATTATACATGTGGAAATGAGAAATGGAAGAGCTTACACATGGGGGAAATGTGAAATAGAAGAGCTTGTACATGGGGAAATGAGTAATGGAAGGGATTATACATGGGGAAATGAGAAATGGAAGGGATTATACATGGGGAAATGAGAAATGGAAGAGTTTATACATGGGGGAAATGAGAAATGGAAGAGCTTATACATGGGGAAATGAGAAATTGAAGAGCTTATACATGGGGGAAATGAGAAATAGAAGAGCTTATGCATGGGGGAAATGAGAAATGGAAGAGCTTATACATGGGGGAAATGAGAAATAGAAGAGCTTTTGCATGGGGGAAATGAGAAATGGAAGAGTTTATACATGGGGGAAATGAGAAATGGAAGAGCTTACACATGGGGGAAATGAGAAATAGAAGAGCTTATACATGGGGAAATGAGAAATGGAAGAGCTTACACATGGGGGAAATGAGAAAGAGAAGAGCTTATACATGGGGAAATGAGTAATGGAAGGGATTATACATGGGGAAATGAGAAATGGAAGAGCTTACACATGGGGGAAATGAGTAATGGAAGGGATTATACATGGGGAAATGAGAAATGGAAGAGTTTATACATGGGGGAAATAAGAAATGGAAGAGCTTATACATGGGGAAATGAGTAATGGAGGGATTATACATGGGGAAATGAGAAATAAAAGAGCTTATACATGGGGAAATGAGTAATGGAAGGGATTATACATGGGGAAATGAGAAATGGAAGGGATTATACATGGGGAAATGAGAAATGGAAGAGCTTATACATGGGGAAATGAGTAATGGAAGGGATTATACATGGGGAAATGAGAAATGGAAGGGATTATACATGGGGAAATGAGAAATAGAAGAGCTTATACATGGGGAAATGAGTAATGGAAGGGATTATACATGGGGAAATGAGAAATAGAAGAGCTTATACATGGGGAAATGAGTAATGGAAGGGATTATACATGGGGAAATGAGAAATAGAAGAGCTTATACATGGGGAAATGAGTAATGGAAGGGATTATACATGGGGAAATGAGAGATGGAAGAGTTTATACATGGGGGAAATGAGAAATGGAAGAGCTTACACATGGGGGAAATGAGAAAGAGAAGAGCTTGTACATGGGGAAATGAGTAATGGAAGGGATTATACATGGGGAAATGAGAAATGGAAGAGCTTACACATGGGGGAAATGAGAAAGAGAAGAGCTTGTACTTGGGGAAATGAGAAATGGAAGGGATTATACATGGGGAAATGAGAAATGGAAGGGTTTATACATGGGGAAATGAGAAATGGAAGGGATTATACATGGGGAAATGAGAAATGGAAGGGATTATACATGGGGAAATGAGAAATGGAAGGGATTATACATGGGGAAATGAGAAATGGAAGGGATTATACATGGGGAAATGAGAAAATCAAGGGCTTATACATGGGGAAATGAGAAATTGAAGAGTTTATACATGGGGAAATGAGAAATTGAAGAGTTTATACATGGGGGAAATGAGAAATGGAAGGGTTTATACATGGGGAAATGAGAAAATCAAGGGCTTATACATGGGGAAATGAGAAATTGAAGAGTTTATACATGGGGAAATGAGAAATTGAAGAGTTTATACATGGAGGAAATGAGAAATTGAAGAGTTTATACATGGAGGAAATGAGAAATGGAAGGGTTTGTACATGGGGGATATGAGAAATTGAAGGGTTTACACATGGGGAAATGAGAAAATCAAGGGCTTATACATGGGGAAATGAGAAATTGAAGAGTTTATACATGGGGAAATGAGAAATGGAAGGGTTTACACATGGGGAAATGAGAAAATCAAGGGCTTATACATGGGGAAATGAGAAATTGAAGAGTTTATACATGGGGAAATGAGAAATGGAAGAGTTTATACATGGGGAAATGAGAAATGGAAGGGTTTGTACATGGGGGAAATGAGAAATGGAAGGGTTTACACATGGGGAAATGAGAAAATCAAGGGCTTATACATGGGGAAATGAGAAATTGAAGAGTTTATACATGGGGAAATGAGAAATTGGAGAGTTTATACATGGGGGAAATGAGAAATGGAAGGGTTTATACATGGGGAAATGAGAAATTGAAGAGTTTATACATGGGGGAAATGAAAAATTGAAGAGTTTATACATGGGGAAATGAAAAATTGAAGAGTTTATACATGGGGGAAATGAGAAATGGAAGGGTTTATACATGGGGAAATGAGAAATTGAAGAGTTTATACATGGGGGAAATGAGAAATTGAAGAGTTTATACATGGGGGAAATGAGAAATGGAAGGGTTTATACATGGGGAAATGAGAAATTGAAGAGTTTATACATGGGGAAATGAGAAATTGAAGAGTTTATACATGGGGGAAATGAGAAATGGAAGGGTTTATACATGGGGAAATGAGAAATTGAAGAGTTTATACATGGGGGAAATGAGAAATTGAAGAGTTTATACATGGGGGAAATGAAAAATGGAAGGGTTTACACATGGGGAAATGAGAAAATCAAGGGCTTATACATGGGGAAATGAGAAATTGAAGAGTTTATACATGGGGGAAATGAGAAATTGAAGAGTTTATACATGGGGAAATGAGAAATTGAAGAGTTTATACATGGGGGAAATGAGAAATGGAAGGGTTTATACATGGGGAAATGAGAAATTGAAGAGTTTATACATGGGGGAAATGAGAAATTGAAGAGTTTATACATGGGGAAATGAGAAATTGAAGAGTTTATACATGGGGGAAATGAGAAATGGAAGGGTTTATACATGGGGAAATGAGAAAGCGAAGTGTTTATACATGGGGGAAATGAGAAATGGAAGGGTTTATACATGGGGGAAATGAGAAATTGAAGAGTTTATACATGGGGAAATGAGAAATGGAAGGGTTTATACATGGGGAAATGAGAAAGCGAAGAGTTTATACATGGGGGAAATGAGAAATGGAAGGGTTTATACATGGGGAAATGAGAAATTGAAGAGTTTATACATGGGGGAAATGATAAATGGAAGGGTTTATACATGGGGGAAATGAGAAATTGAAGAGTTTATACATGGGGAAATGAGAAATTGAAGAGTTTATACATGGGGGAAATGAGAAATGGAAGGGTTTATACATGGGGAAATGAGAAATTGAAGAGTTTATACATGGGGGAAATGAGAAATTGAAGAGTTTATACATGGGGAAATGAGAAATTGAAGAGTTTATACATGGGGGAAATGAGAAATGGAAGGGTTTATACATGGGGAAATGAGAAAGCGAAGAGTTTATACATGGGGGAAATGAGAAATGGAAGGGTTTATACATGGGGAAATGAGAAATTGAAGAGTTTATACATGGGGGAAATGATAAATGGAAGGGTTTATACATGGGGGAAATGAGAAATTGAAGAGTTTATACATGGAGGAAATGAGAAATGGAAGGGTTTATACATGGGGGAAATGAGAAATTGAAGGGTTTATACATGGAGGAAATGAGAAATTGAAGAGTTTAAACATGGGGAAATGAGAAATGGAAGGGTTTATTCATGGAGGAAATGAGAAATGGAAGGGTTTGTACATGGGGAAATGAGAAATGGAAGGGTTTGTACATGGGGAAATGAGAAATGGAAGGGTTTATACATGGGGAAATGAGAAATGGAAGGGTTTATTCATGGAGGAAATGAAAAATCCAAGGGTTTATACATGGGGAAATGAGAAATGGAAGGGTTTATACATGGGGTAATGAGAAATTGAAGAGTTTATACATGGGGAAATGAGAAATGGAAGGGTTTGTACATGGGGAAATGAGAAATGGAAGGGTTTGTACATGGGGAAATGAGAAATGGAAGGGTTTATACATGGGGAAATGAGAAATTGAAGAGTTTATACATGGGGGAAATGAGAAATTGAAGAGTTTATACATGGGGGAAATGAAAAATGGAAGGGTTTACACATGGGGAAATGAGAAAATCAAGGGCTTATACATGGGGAAATGAGAAATTGAAGAGTTTATACATGGGGGAAATGAGAAATTGAAGAGTTTATACATGGGGAAATGAGAAATTGAAGAGTTTATACATGGGGGAAATGAGAAATGGAAGGGTTTATACATGGGGAAATGAGAAATTGAAGAGTTTATACATGGGGGAAATGAGAAATTGAAGAGTTTATACATGGGGAAATGAGAAATTGAAGAGTTTATACATGGGGGAAATGAGAAATGGAAGGGTTTATACATGGGGAAATGAGAAAGCGAAGAGTTTATACATGGGGGAAATGAGAAATGGAAGGGTTTATACATGGGGGAAATGAGAAATTGAAGAGTTTATACATGGGGAAATGAGAAATGGAAGGGTTTATACATGGGGAAATGAGAAAGCAAAGAGTTTATACATGGGGGAAATGAGAAATGGAAGGGTTTATACATGGGGAAATGAGAAATTGAAGAGTTTATACATGGGGGAAATGATAAATGGAAGGGTTTATACATGGAGGAAATGAGAAATGGAAGGGTTTGTACATGGGGGAAATGAGAAAATCAAGGGCTTATACATGGGGAAATGAGAAATGGAAGGGTTTGTACATGGGGAAATGAGAAATTGAAGAGCTTGTACATGGGGGAAATGAGAAAATCAAGGGCTTATACATGGGGAAATGAGAAATGGAAGGGTTTTTGCATGGGGGAAATGAGAAATGGAAGGGTTTATGCATGGGGGAATTGAGAAATGGAAGAGCTTACACATGGGGGAAATGAGAAATTGAAGAGCTTATGCATGGGGAAATGAGAAATAGAAGAGCTCATGGATGGGGGAAATGAGAAATGGAAGGGTTTACACATGGGGTAATGAGAAATGGAAGGGTTTATACATTGGGAAATGAGAAATGGAAGGGTTTATACATGGGGAAATGAGAAATGGAAGGGTTTACACATGGGGAAATGAAAAATGGAAGGGTTTATACATGGAGGAAATGAGAAATGGAAGGGTTTACAAATGGAGGAAATGAGAAATGGAAGGGTTTATACATGGGGAAATGAGAAAATCAAGGGCTTATACATGGGGAAATGAGAAATGGAAGGGTTTATACATGGGGAAATGAGAAATGGAAGGGTTTATACATGGGGAAATGAGAAATAGAAGAGCTTATGCATGGGGGAAATGAGAAAATCAAGGGCTTATACATGGGGAAATGAGAAATGGAAGAGCTTTTTCATGGGGGAAATGAGAAATAGAAGAGCTTATAAATGGGGGAAATGAGAAATAGAAGAGCTTATACATGGGGGAAATGAGAAATGGAAGAGCTTATACATGGGGAAATGAGAAATTGAAGAGCTTATACATGGGGGAAATGAGAAATAGAAGAGCTTATGCATGGGGGAAATGAGAAATGGAAGAGCTTATACATGGGGGAAATGAGAAATAGAAGAGCTTTTGCATGGCGGAAATGAGAAATGGAAGAGTTTATCCATGGGGGAAATGAGAAATGGAAGAGCTTACACATGGGGGAAATGAGAAATAGAAGAGCGTATACATGGGGGAAATGAGTAATGGAAGGGATTATACATGTGGAAATGAGAAATGGAAGAGCTTACACATGGGGGAAATGTGAAATAGAAGAGCTTGTACATGGGGAAATGAGTAATGGAAGGGATTATACATGGGGAAATGAGAAATGGAAGGGATTATACATGGGGAAATGAGAAATGGAAGAGTTTATACATGGGGGAAATGAGAAATGGAAGAGCTTATACATGGGGAAATGAGAAATGGAAGAGCTTATACATGGGGGAAATGAGAAATAGAAGAGCTTTTGCATGGGGGAAATGAGAAATGGAAGAGTTTATACATGGGGGAAATGAGAAATGGAAGAGCTTACACATGGGGGAAATGAGAAATAGAAGAGCTTATACATGGGGAAATGAGAAATGGAAGAGCTTACACATGGGGGAAATGAGAAAGAGAAGAGCTTTTGCATGGGGGAAATGAGAAATGGAAGAGTTTATACATGGGGGAAATGAGAAATTGAAGAGTTTATACATGGGGGAAATGAGAAATTGAAGAGTTTATACATGGGGGAAATGAAAAATGGAAGGGTTTACACATGGGGAAATGAGAAAATCAAGGGCTTATACATGGGGAAATGAGAAATTGAAGAGTTTATACATGGGGGAAATGAGAAATTGAAGAGTTTATACATGGGGAAATGAGAAATTGAAGAGTTTATACATGGGGGAAATGAGAAATGGAAGGGTTTATACATGGGGAAATGAGAAATTGAAGAGTTTATACATGGGGGAAATGAGAAATTGAAGAGTTTATACATGGGGAAATGAGAAATTGAAGAGTTTATACATGGGGGAAATGAGAAATGGAAGGGTTTATACATGGGGAAATGAGAAAGCGAAGAGTTTATACATGGGGGAAATGAGAAATGGAAGGGTTTATACATGGGGGAAATGAGAAATTGAAGAGTTTATACATGGGGAAATGAGAAATGGAAGGGTTTATACATGGGGAAATGAGAAAGCAAAGAGTTTATACATGGGGGAAATGAGAAATGGAAGGGTTTATACATGGGGAAATGAGAAATTGAAGAGTTTATACATGGGGGAAATGATAAATGGAAGGGTTTATACATGGAGGAAATGAGAAATGGAAGGGTTTGTACATGGGGGAAATGAGAAAATCAAGGGCTTATACATGGGGAAATGAGAAATGGAAGGGTTTGTACATGGGGAAATGAGAAATTGAAGAGCTTGTACATGGGGGAAATGAGAAAATCAAGGGCTTATACATGGGGAAATGAGAAATGGAAGGGTTTTTGCATGGGGGAAATGAGAAATGGAAGGGTTTATGCATGGGGGAATTGAGAAATGGAAGAGCTTACACATGGGGGAAATGAGAAATTGAAGAGCTTATGCATGGGGAAATGAGAAATAGAAGAGCTCATGGATGGGGGAAATGAGAAATGGAAGGGTTTACACATGGGGTAATGAGAAATGGAAGGGTTTATACATTGGGAAATGAGAAATGGAAGGGTTTATACATGGGGAAATGAGAAATGGAAGGGTTTACACATGGGGAAATGAAAAATGGAAGGGTTTATACATGGAGGAAATGAGAAATGGAAGGGTTTACAAATGGAGGAAATGAGAAATGGAAGGGTTTATACATGGGGAAATGAGAAAATCAAGGGCTTATACATGGGGAAATGAGAAATGGAAGGGTTTATACATGGAGGAAATGAGAAATGGAAGGGTTTATACATGGGGAAATGAGAAATTGAAGAGTTTATACATGGGGTAATGAGAAATGGAAGGGTTTATACATGGGGTAATGAGAAATGGAAGGGTTTATACATGGGGAAATGAGAAATGGAAGGGTTTATACATGGGGAAATGAGAAATAGAAGAGCTTATGCATGGGGGAAATGAGAAAATCAAGGGCTTATACATGGGGAAATGAGAAATGGAAGAGCTTTTTCATGGGGGAAATGAGAAATAGAAGAGCTTATAAATGGGGGAAATGAGAAATAGAAGAGCTTATACATGGGGGAAATGAGAAATGGAAGAGCTTATACATGGGGAAATGAGAAATTGAAGAGCTTATACATGGGGGAAATGAGAAATAGAAGAGCTTATGCATGGGGGAAATGAGAAATGGAAGAGCTTATACATGGGGGAAATGAGAAATAGAAGAGCTTTTGCATGGCGGAAATGAGAAATGGAAGAGTTTATCCATGGGGGAAATGAGAAATGGAAGAGCTTACACATGGGGGAAATGAGAAATAGAAGAGCGTATACATGGGGGAAATGAGTAATGGAAGGGATTATACATGTGGAAATGAGAAATGGAAGAGCTTACACATGGGGGAAATGTGAAATAGAAGAGCTTGTACATGGGGAAATGAGTAATGGAAGGGATTATACATGGGGAAATGAGAAATGGAAGGGATTATACATGGGGAAATGAGAAATGGAAGAGTTTATACATGGGGGAAATGAGAAATGGAAGAGCTTATACATGGGGAAATGAGAAATGGAAGAGCTTATACATGGGGGAAATGAGAAATAGAAGAGCTTTTGCATGGGGGAAATGAGAAATGGAAGAGTTTATACATGGGGGAAATGAGAAATGGAAGAGCTTACACATGGGGGAAATGAGAAATAGAAGAGCTTATACATGGGGAAATGAGAAATGGAAGAGCTTACACATGGGGGAAATGAGAAAGAGAAGAGCTTATACATGGGGAAATGAGTAATGGAAGGGATTATACATGGGGAAATGAGAAATGGAAGAGCTTACACATGGGGGAAATGAGTAATGGAAGGGATTATACATGGGGAAATGAGAAATGGAAGAGTTTATACATGGGGGAAATAAGAAATGGAAGAGCTTATACATGGGGAAATGAGTAATGGAGGGATTATACATGGGGAAATGAGAAATAAAAGAGCTTATACATGGGGAAATGAGTAATGGAAGGGATTATACATGGGGAAATGAGAAATGGAAGGGATTATACATGGGGAAATGAGAAATAGAAGAGCTTATACATGGGGAAATGAGTAATGGAAGGGATTATACATGGGGAAATAAGAAATGGAAGAGCTTATACATGGGGAAATGAGTAATGGAAGGGATTATACATGGGGAAATGAGAAATGGAAGGGATTATACATGGGGAAATGAGAAATAGAAGAGCTTATACATGGGGAAATGAGTAATGGAAGGGATTATACATGGGGAAATGAGAAATAGAAGAGCTTATACATGGGGAAATGAGTAATGGAAGGGATTATACATGGGGAAATGAGAGATGGAAGAGTTTATACATGGGGGAAATGAGAAATGGAAGAGCTTACACATGGGGGAAATGAGAAAGAGAAGAGCTTGTACATGGGGAAATGAGTAATGGAAGGGATTATACATGGGGAAATGAGAAATGGAAGAGCTTACACATGGGGGAAATGAGAAAGAGAAGAGCTTGTACTTGGGGAAATGAGAAATGGAAGGGATTATACATGGGGAAATGAGAAATGGAAGGGTTTATACATGGGGAAATGAGAAATGGAAGGGATTATACATGGGGAAATGAGAAATGGAAGGGATTATACATGGGGAAATGAGAAATGGAAGGGATTATACATGGGGAAATGAGAAATGGAAGGGATTATACATGGGGAAATGAGAAATGGAAGGGATTATACATGGGGAAATGAGAAATGGAAGGGATTATACATGGGGAAATGAGAAATGGAAGGGATTATACATGGGGAAATGAGAAATGGAAGGGATTATACATGGGGAAATGAGAAATGGAAGAGCTTATACATGGGGAAATGAAAAATGGAAGGGATTATACATGGGGGAAATTAGAAATGGAAGGGATTATACATGGGGAAATGAGAAATGGAAGGGATTATACATGGGGAAATGAGAAATGGAAGGGATTATACATGGGGAAATGAGAAATGGAAGGGATTATACATGGGGAAATGAGAAATGGAAGGGCTTATACATGGGGAAATGAGAAATGGAAGGGCTTATACATGGGGGAAATATATAATTTGGGGGATTTTTAAAGAAGGGGAAATTGAAGGAAAAGCGGGTATTTAGGAGAAGATCGGATGGAGTAAGGGAAGGAAATGGAGTTGCTATGTATGGACCGGGGAGAGGGGTGCGACATTTGAAATCCAGACATTTTTCAGAATATGCATTTATATACCACACAGTACAAACAAATACACTGTATAATATAATGTGTGTGTTCTGGAATTAAACTTTCTTCTTGCCTGTAAATCCAAATGCAATCCAATTTTATTGACAGTTCTTCACGCAGTGTCAGGTAATCGAGAGACCACAAGGATGCACAGTCCATAATGTTATCTATCCACGACCAACAGATGACAGATACTTCGGTTGATATTCTCCTGTCCAATCGATCAACGGTTGCTCACCCGAATCTAAATCCCAGCTGCATCCCCATTTAGTCGACCTTTCCCACGTGGAGGTGTCAGGAGCGGCTCTGAGAGGTGCTAAAGTGTAGGTTGCAGCTGCTTGAAGGACGTATTGGCACGTTGCGGCAAAGTCACGTGTAATTTGCAACTATGGGACAGATTATTTTCAAAAGCGATGAGTGTCGAGTCCACTGTGGGCAAGTTCCTTTGCTATTCCCCGTCACTTACCCGTGAGATGCATCACCAATGTGTTCCGAGGATTACAAGTCTGATGGTTCCGTTGGTTCTCTGAGATCCGTCACCAATGCGATCTGCCTTCGTACGATGCCAACTGGAAGATAACAGCACGTGTCTAATCGGAGAGGATGAACAAAAAATATATAAAAGAACAAATTATTTTGAAAATAAATTAAAATGTGATGGTACTACCGTCAGACCACTCGGGAATGTGAGCCCCCAGGTAGTGTGTGTGCGGTTACCCAAGCATGCTGCTACGGAGTTATGTCCTTACATGAACTCCATTTGGAACCATATTTGTGTAAGCAAAGTCATTGTTACAGCAAATTCATTACAGGTGTGAGCACACATTCCCTGTTATCCGAGAACATACTTCAAAATTATACATATATACGAGCTCTGCTCGCCTTACCAAGCGTCGTTACTGAGGAACGGGCTTATTTAGCTGAGGATAGTGACTGTACCTGAGTTGCTGTGTTGTCATGATTTACACCAATCATAATACAAACAATAATTTTGCACAAATTTATTTGTAGTGTTTGTGATATTACATTTTTATAAGCTATTTAGGTTGAAGATTTAGGTTGAAAAAATATATAAAAATTCAAAAAAGAACCCCTCCGCACATACATACGGGAGGGGTAGATGTAGACTAGAGGTTTGGGACGATTACACCTCATCACGAGGTAATTAAAAACACCTCACCACCAGGAAATTAAAAACACTTCACCACCAGGTAATTAAAAACACCTCACCACCAGGTAATTAAAAACACCTCACCACCAGGTGATTAAAAACACCTCACCACCAGGTAATTAAAAACACCTCACCACCAGGTAATTAAAAACACCTCACCACCAGGTAATTCAAAACGTTTGAAGATCACGTTTGTGAAGTTTCGTGTTGATCGGATAAAGTTCGTTTTTCTATCCAAGATGGCTGCCAAACCACATTACCTACGACATCATCATTTTCAAACGAAATTGCAGCAATGGTGCTCGATAATATTTGTGAAAATTCACATCGATAGGGTAAACGGTTTCAAAGATAAAATTATTTAATATTTTCATTCAATCCAATATGGCTGCCACACCATGTGACCAAGATGTTTTCTTCATAATCTTTTAAGCGCCATGCTAAGTCAATGACACACGTAAAGTTTCGAGTCAATCAATTTGGTGGTTTGGGAGCAGATGCTTTTTTGAGGTTTTAGGTTAAATCCAATATGGCTGCTAAACCATTTGATCTGTATCTGGATCTCTCCGAAAAGACCAACTGGAAAACCCTCCCATCTACTTTCTCAACAATCCTCTCCAAGAAGTTCTGTCGCTCAAGCTTTTGTGTCTCACTAACTGCCATGATCTTTCTTGGGAAAACCACATTTCCAAGCTGGCCTCCAAAGCCAGTCGCCGACTGGGCATCCTCCGTCGTGCGAAGTCCTTCCTTGGCACACCTGAGCTCCTCACCGCATACAAGGCTTTCATCCGCAACTCAATGGAATACTGTTCCCCCCTCTGGGCCGGTGCTCCTGCCTCACACCTAGCTCGGCTTCACGCTGTTGAAACCAAAGCTTTCAGAATCATTGGAATCTCCTGCGATAAAGCTATCTCCGAGGGCCTTTCACTCACTCACCGCAGGCAGGTTGGTGGTCTTTCCGTCTTCTACCGACTCCTCTCCGGCCTTGCCCCCCCAGCTCTCTCTGGGCTCTGTCCCACAAATATCCCTACAGGTCGCACAAGATCTGCCTGCAACCCTCTTATGGTTAAACTGCCAAAATCTAGGCTCTTTGCTCACCTTCACCCTTTCATTCCCCTTTTCTCCCACCTCTGAAACAAACTCCCCCACTCCCTTCAATCCCACTCCTCCCTCCAGGTCTTTAAAACAGCTGTTCACCAAAATCTCTTATCTTCCCCCATCCAAAACCTTGATCTTTTCTACCCCCTGCTAATTCTCCCCAGATACACTTTTTTTTGAAATTCCAACTTCTTTCCTGGAAGTCCTTGCAGTGTTCATATGTTTTATACCTCTCACTCCCACATTTCTCCCGATGTCCCTGCTCTCAAATGTTGTGTTTGTGTCCTTCCCCCTCTCTCCCCATCTTGTCTACCTCTCCCTTTATTTTTTGTGTTTTATGTATCGGCTTGACTTTTTGTGTGATTAATGTTAGCTCTTTCACGAGCCTCGATCTTGTATACAAAAAAAACAAACCATGTGACCTATGATGTCATAAATTTAATATTTCAATACAAATAGGTCATAGATCATGTGCATGCAATTTTTCATTTTTAGGATATGGAATTCCATTGAAACATTTTTGACTGGTATACCACATCACCTATGATGTCATCATTATCATGCTTTTGTTCCCCATTGGGAGTACTTGACAATGTGCCAAGTTTCAGATTTTTCCATTCAGCGGTTTCCCGAGAAATAATTTTTCAAATATTTGCGTTTATTCCAAGATGGCTGCCATACCACGTGATCTACGACGTCACAATTATCATCAAAACATTATACGTGGGTGTCAGTCCTACCCTGAAAGTTTTGTCTCAATTGGACATGTGGTTGCTGAGAAATGTTCATTCCCAGCATCATGATGTTTTGGCTCAACTGGAGTTGGACAAGCCCACTCAAAAATGGATGGCCTCACCTTGAGAGAACTGCTTTTGTAACGTTTGTTTATAATTTGTTCCAGCACGTGGTATTAGTTGTAACAGCAATACGTAAGGGCAATGTTTTGTGTTGGCTGTGAGTATTTTTATGTTGTTATTCGTGTCCTTTATTATGAGGTTATACAAACCCATCAGTACCATAAAGGAATTCTGTTCGTACCCCAAACAGAGGCATTTTAGAACCAAAACAGAGGAAATTCCGATGTAAGGCACCTTCCGATTTTGATGACATTTGGAGTTCCTTCAATAGATTTACTTCATCAATAATCATGTGACATATTCGCCCAAAGGTGGACCTCAGGTGGCAGCATTCCTCGCCCGGTAAAACTAGACCAGACAAACTATGTTGCTCATGCAATTCCAAAACCAACGTTCAGTTCAGGCAAGTGCAATATTAAACTTTGATGACTCAGAAAGATTTTGACAAACTTTCTAAACTTCGATCATTTTGACGAAGGCATCACCCATGGTCTGTCCTGCCCGCTAACCCAATCTCCAAAATTACCCGCAAAGCCAGATTCCATTCTTTCCTCAGCCAAGTCCTTCCTTCCAAGAAATGTCTCAGCTGCTCATAGCATATATAGCCCTCGTGTGCGGCGTCATGGAGTGTTATCATCGCCTTTTGTATTCGCTTCGGGTCATTTTGCGTCATCCATTTCAAGCTGCCCTGAGAGTCGATCAAAATGCATGGCTCGACATCACGTGTCGGTAAATCGAGGTGGACCATGAGAAATGTTTCCCTCTCCGTTTTGGTTAGAAGTGAGCCATCTGGGTATCGTTTGTACCAGAACTCGATAGTTCATGAGGAATTTCTTTTCTCTTTTTGAGTTTCAGTGTTTGGTGATATATTGTTTTTCACTTCTGTTCTCAACCCCTGTTTGTCTGTCTGGTTTTTTTTTAAACTGTGAGCAGGCTATCTTAAAAAGCTATAGACTGATTCAGACGAAAATTGGTGGACAGGTTGGGCGGGTGACAAGGACCAAGTGAGTTGATGTTGAAGATTCGGATCTGGATCTGGATATAAGGATTTTAAAGTGATTCTTCACCATTGAGAGATGGGGCCAAAACGATATGGAGCATGATGTCTCAATAAACTGGTTTGATTCAGAAGAAAATTGGTGGACAGGTTGGGTGTGTGACAAGGGCCAAGTGATTCGGTTTCGGTGAAGATTCAGATCTGGATATAAGAATTTTTAAAGTGATTTTTCACCATTGACAGATCAGGCCAAAAACGATATTGCACGATATCTCAAAAAGCTAAAGATGGAGTTGTAAAAACAACTTGGTGGACAGGTTGGGTGTGTGACAAGGACCAATTGATTTGATGTCGAAGTTTCGGATCTGAATCTGGATATAATAATTTTAAACTGATCCTTCACCATTGAGAAAAAAAAAAAAACCACCTTTAGAGGCCATTTTTCCCCGCAAGCGGGGGTTGGCCTTTTTCGGGGACCGTGGTTGTTGTTGTTGTTTTGTTTTTTTTGGTCCCCTTTTTGAAGCAATGTTTTACGGCCGGATGCCCTTCCTGCCGCCAACCCTATTTGTCGCCTTTTTATGACACACAGGGAATTACCAGTGAACTGGTACTCAATTAGCCGACCTCGGAAGGATGACAGGCTGAGTCAACCCCCCTGGCGTTAATTCAGCGATCGACCGGGATTCGAACCCAGGATCCTAGGTATCCTAAGCTGGCACCCGAGCCGATAGCCCAACACCAGGGTTTAGAGATGGGGCCAAAACGATATGGAGCATGATATCTCAAAAAACTATAGTTTGATTCAGAAGAAAATTGGTGGACAATGTGTACACACAAAATTGGGTGTGTGACAAGGGCCAAGTGATTCGGTTTTGGTGAAGATTCAGATCTGGATATAAGAATTTTTAAAGTGATTTTTCACCATTGACAGATGAGGCCAAAAACGATATTGCACGATATCTCAGAAAGCTAAAGATGGAGTTGTAAAAACAACTTGGTGGACAGGTTGGGTGCGTGACAAGGACCAATTGATTTGATGTTGAAGTTTCGGATCTGGATCTGGATATAAGAATTTTAAAGTGATTCTTCATCATTGAGAGATGGGGCCAAAACGATATGGAGCATGATATCTCAAAAAACTATAGTTTGATTCAGAAGAAAATTGGTGGACAGGTTGGATGTGTGACAAGGGCCAATTGATTCGGTTTTGGTGAAGATCCAGCACTGGATGTGAGAATCTGGAGATGACAATTTTTTTTAACTTCAAAGTGATTCTTCACCATTGAGGAATGGGACCAAAAACAAGACATAGCATGATGTTGCGGACAGATTCGGACGAAATTTGGTGGATGCGTTGGGTCCGTGACAAGAACAAGCCAATTCGATTTTGGTTCAGGTCCGGATTCAGATCTGGCCTATCAGTGGGATAGAAAACGTAAACTGTTCAGTCGAGCAGAGGTATGCAGACGACTGAATGCCGTTCTAGTTTCCGTTTGTATATCCTGCTGTCATGTTCTGCCATACCTTGCTCCATTTGCACAGCACCTGCTCAATCCGAAACAAGCCCGTCAACCAAATCCCCATCTATTTCCTGCGTCTGTCAATCTTTCTTCATCCAGTTGTCTCTTCTCCTGCATGAGGAACACATAGCTCAGCCAGAGCTGCTCCACAATTTCCATGGTGATGGTTCACAGACACCTCATGCCACATCCAACATAAATCCACAGCATCTTCCACTTTTCAAAGATTCCCATGCTAAGCTGCAGTCATTTTAGCTGCAAGCTTGCCATGTTATCCACAGAAGCCATTACAAAGAGCCTAATTGAAGGCATACTATGAAATGAAAAATGGCATGCTTTGCTCGGCAGGAAACTTTGTATCTGCTCTAAATCAAAGGGAGGCACAAAGCGCGCCTCCCTTTAATTAAGGGATCGTTTCTCTGTATGCAGCTTTCACATAGGGACTGCAGGAAATCGGCTGCAAATTTCAGAAGTAAATGCTTTGTACGTTGAGGTAATAGGTTCCAAATTTCAGCAACGTCTGTTTATGCATTCTTGAGTTGTATTTAGAAAACCCACGAAATCACGTTGGTGTCTGTCCGTCCGTCCGTCCGTCCAAAATGTGTTGGCGCTCATATCTAAAGGACTATACATTGAAACGAGCTGAAACTTGGAATATACATCGGCCAATAGGTCTAGTTAATGGATTTCGAAACAAGTTCCACCTTTGTGCTATAGTTTTTGCTTTAAGATTAAATATATATAAATATATACACATATATAAATGTATTAAAATATATACACACTTTATAACTCTTCAAAATATTATTACACAAATCGAATGTGCTGGTCCAATGGCATAATGGATAAATCATCAGACTCCCAAGCTGGGGGTTGTGGGTTTGAACCCCATCTGGGTTAAATATTTTTTCCCCTTACTTTTTCAAGACCTTTATATCGTCTTGAATAATGAGCAATTAAACATATTGTACAATGAGCAAATGCATTTTGTTCATATTTAAAACGTAATTATACTTAAACCTGAATTTCAGCATCATTATGAGTAATTGTACTACATCAAATTGCTCATTGTATGGAAATTAAGGGAGGATGTGCAAAGCACCACTTCCTTTTTTTGACGGTTTCTCTGTGTGCAACTTTAACATGGGGACTGAAAATTCGTTTCTTCGCTTCCAGTGATATATTGTATATATAAATATACATATATCAACACTTTATACCTCTTTAAAAAAACATTTTTTATTCCAACGAACTGGCTCCCAAGCATCATATGCATGATACTCCCAAGCTGGGGATTGTGGGTTCGAATCTCATCTGTGCTGAATTTTTTTTTCCCTTACTTTTTCAAGTCTTTTATATCATCTTGAATAAAGTCTTGAACGATGAACAAATGCATTTTGTTCGTATTTAAAATGTATCTTGTAAAAAATGCCAGGAAAATAAAAACGGCCCCTTTATATGGGATGTGCCATGTGGCAAACTATAGAAAGGAAGGAGCATTATTGGGCAAAGTGCCAGGGCCATAGAAAAGGCCCAATTTGATTCATACACCAATTTGATTCATATACCTGAATGAAGAAGTAAATGTATTGTTGTGGATCTCGAGCCCGTCGAAATACTAAGGGGGGGTTAAACCCTTCTCCCCCTCGAGCTTCAAGTCCACGAGGCCGCTACCCACTTTACACTCGTGGGGGGGGGGGGGGCAGATTGCTAAGCAATTCCGGCCGCCAACCCCGCAGCGAGCGCGTGGAAGGGTTTCGGTCAAATACCCGAGTACCTTCGATACACACGCCGCCACGAGGACGGGGGCTGAACCTCACACGAGTCACGCTGGGTTGATGCGCCCGAGGGGTTTGCGTGTCACGTGACTCGTGCCGTTAATTATTAGGAACCCGATCGAGCGGTTTTATCTCGTGCAATGCGAGGCCAATGGTGAAAAGACGTAAACGGCCTAGTTGGAAGCAAGAGACACAGGATAGAAACTTAACTGTTCTTACAAGGGCCCGCTGACTCACGCGGGGAGAGGGAGGAAGAAGCGGATGCACTCAAAGCGCGGCTGCTTGGTGCAGCTCGCCCCGGACGGCTCGTTGGGCGTGTCCCTCGAGGATGTTCGCGGCAAGGACGTCGGCCTCCAGTCGTGCACGCACAGGAATCTCCGCAGCGTGTCCCGAAGTCGGCGAGGCCAAAGCGCACGTGCAGGGAGCCCAGGCAGGGAGATCGTTAGAGTATAGGGCCACGCGAGAGATCGTCCTGCGAGAGCGTTTATCTCAAAAGAGTGAGGGCAAACGAGAGACCAGACCCAGGGAGAAAACGAGGCAGCAGAGTGCAGGGGGCAGAACGCAGAGATCTAGGCAGAGCGCTGAGAGCTTCTTGAGTTCGGGGGCAGAGAGAGCGAGTTCGGGGATGCGGGGTGGGTCTTATATCCCCCCGGAGCCCCACTAGAATGTTCCAAGGGCCTCCACTGGCCGCCGGGGGTCACGTGTCGTGACAGCCCCCCATCAGTTACTCCCCTTAGTTCTTATTGGCCGCTTGCTGCTGGCCACTCCCCTTTAGCTCACATTGGCCGCCGTTGTTGGCCACTCCCCTTTAGCTCCATTGGCTGTTTTTCTGCTTGCCAGCCACTCCCTCCGGCTCCTCCCTCGGGCCTCCTAGACTTGTCCTAGGCCCAGCACATGGCATTCCAGGCCCAATGAAGCCTACCCTTACTTACCTGTCTCAACGCATACTAACACTGGGAACGAGACTATACTTCACATTTAATAAGAAATAACTGAACTAAAGCGAGGCTACATGTTTTGGTGCAACTAACTAAAGGGGGGTTGCCTTTATTCTCAAAACCACAACAGTATTTTATTTGCCCGATGTGGGCACCCCTTCATATTAACTTTTCTAGAGCATTACCTGGTTCCTCCTCAGAACACAAGGGTAGTCCAGCATGCGCACGAGATTTTTTGAATGCCGCTTATTTTGTATTGTTTGACATTTTCTACAAGCTATGGAATGTCCCTTCTTTTCTATACTTTGCCACATGGCACATATCCTCATATAAAGGGGCCTTTTCTATGCTCCTGGCATTTTACCCAAAAATATATATTGTACTTGTTGTTTAAATGCATACGAGGACATAATAAATGACTCTCACTGTTAAAGCATAGTATGACTGAGTGCAGCAGCCTCTTTTTAAAGAGTGGTATGATGAGCTGAAGAGATCGAGATGATAATGCAGTTGCCACTCAACATCTTTCAATGCAGCAAAGAGAACAGGGGGAAGAATTCTACTCGCAGGAAATGTAATTTATCTTGGGTTCATTCATAATGAACATAACTTGTTCATAATGGCCTCAGAGTATTGAGAATATGCGGCAACTACAGACTTGGCATTTAATATGGAATATTTTTTTTGTGGGGGTGAACTTACTTTTCAAGATGTCTTAGAACCAAAAGTTCATTGGAATTATGTTGAAATTATTCTAGATTTTGTTAATGTGACCTTTAAAAGAAACAAAAACCACATTCGACATTTCAAAGCAAATAAATTGATCTTTGAAAGTGATGTAAACTGATATCGAACTCAATTCACGGACAGTACTGTGTTAAACTTCTGTGCGTTTTCCAGAAGTATCTCTTTATTTTGCACATTAGCCAATTTTTTTTTTAACAAAAACAAAAGTTAAATTACGACTGGGATTACGGACAGTAAAATTACAGTTCAGTACTTTGTGTAACCCCCACAAGCATTCAGGAGAGCACGTACACGTTGAGGCATGCTGTTCACGAGATTTGCCAAGGATTGGACAGGAATCGCTTGCCATGCAGTGACAATAGCCTGCTGCAATTCACGCACAGAGGTCGCCTGCTGGTCCAAGTGGTCGATTTGATGCGTTAATTCTGCCCACAAGTTCTCTATCGGATTCATATCCGGGGACATGGCAGGCCACTCCATATGCTCTACACCACGGTCAAGAAGAAAGTGTTGGATCATGTGAGCACGATGAGGCCGTGCATTGTCATCTTGGAAGACAAAGTTTCCTCAAAAGGCTGCACGAGCAAATGGAAGCAATGTTTCTTCCAGAATGGCCCTGTACTTGAACTGGTTCAGGTTTCCATTCAGAACAACCAGGTCAGTTTTGCCCCCTGCATGAAAAGCAGCCCAAACGGTCACCCCACCACCTCCAGCTTGGACTCTTGGCACTATACAATCTTTGATGTCGGCTTCATGCACGTGTCTGCGCACTCGGACGCGGCCATCTTGACGATAGACCAGAAATCTAGACTCGTCACTGAAGATCACGTGATTCCAGTGTCCTGGCTGCCATTGACGGTGCTCGCTGGCCCACTGCAATCGGCGCTGGCGGTGTTGTCTGGTCAGGCGTGGCTTTCTCAGGGGACGCCTGGCACGATAGCCTGCTTGAACCAGTCGTTGGTTGACTCGCCTTCTGGATACAGGCACATTTGTCAGTTGCTGCCACTCAGCCCTAAGCCGATTAGCTGACTTGGTACGGCCATTGCGGACTAACCGGTGCAGCTGGCGATTATCCCTCCTTGTGGTTCTGCAGGGACATCCTGGCCTCGGTATTGGAGTAGGGACACCCCTCTGAGCATTTCGTTTCAGGATCTTTGACACCTGACCTTGAGTGATTCCATACTGCCGAGCAATAGCATGCTCTTTCATGCCGTAATTTCGTAAAGCCACCACTCCATGACAAACAGCATTGTCGAGTTGACGGACCATCTCCAGAGGAAGCGGCAATAACTTTTGGAGATGTGCAGCAGTTGTGTTCCACTAATACAGAACGCAACAACCCTTGTTTACCCGACTGTGAAGCCAATCGTCAAATGAACCTGTCCGTACATTTTGCCACGCCACCTGTGATATAATCCTGTTGTTGACTTCTTGCTGCGACAGACAATCAGTGACATGGTTCTTTTAACAAATAAATCACCCAAGTGTAAAAGAATCTCACCAGATTGATATACTGAGTTAAGAAAGTAAACCCAAGTCAAGAAAAAAAATATATTCCATATTAAATGCCAAGTCTGTACATGGAGTAGGTGGACATCAATGAAATAATGAGAATATTTTACACCAAACAAAAGTAACCAAACTTCTGACAACTCTGCAATAGTCCATGCACTATTACAACAAGACAGATATTCTATAACAATGGCTTAGCCAGGCTTGGATCTGCTGAGTGGAGGATCTGCTGTCCCCCTGTCATGTGACCAGATCCTCAGCTCTGATTGGTGGACGTTTGTGAGGGTCACTGTTACGGGGTCCCCTCTTTACCTCTGGTCTCGGTGGACCTCCGAACCCCGAGAGGGACCCCGGCAGAAAGATGTGTTATCCTTGGTTGAAATCCAGCAAATAATGAAACCCTCAATGGAACCAGCAAATGAAACAGTCAAATCAATAATGCAACCAGACCAGGTTATAAACAAACAATAATATATTATAAATCACACACAAAGAGCCATACCACAATGGGGCAATCACCCATACTTTCAAATCTTACGATGATATCCTTGTCAAGCCCCTTAACCCCACACTCACGGCACCTCCCCCAATGTCTCTGCACCCCTCCAAGGCGAAGTCCCAGTCTCTGTGCGCTCCCGCGATCGGAGAGTCAAGGCCCGATGGTCAATTGAGGCGTAGGCGAGCGAGACGACCCCGAGGTCACGTGCTCAGCACCCAGCAACCAGCGGTGGAAAGGAACCTCACAAAGACGCACTCCGACGTACACGTTGCGGTTCAATCCGCGAGCCTCCGTATAATTCTCACGTGCCCCTTTCTGGCACAGCCGTCCCCGGCAAACCACCGGGGAATAATGCCCAGCCGACACGACAAAAACCTGTTCCCTGCAGGTTGCTCGCGTGGCAAAGATGGCGGACGGCTTTCACTCCAACCCGGGCTTTGAGGCCCGGATCCTCCGGAACCTCAATGAGAATACCTGACGACACAGGCTCCACGCACTCCGGCGATATTTCTTATCGCCCAAACTTCCCTTCAAGGACGCAAAGTTCACTCGCACTGTACGTCGAACGCTCGGGCCGGAGCTTCAACAACAACGTCTGTTTTACGATCTCCTCGCCTCTCTCTTCCCCCTTTGCTCCACCTATTCCGGTCACGATCCGGATTTCCGGCCACATTTTACCAGGAGCGCTTTTAAATCTTTTAACTATAATAACCCTTTCCCTTCAACCACAATCACCAGAATACTTAGAATCAACAACAATAATCATAACAACAACCCTTAGGGCCGAATCCATAACAGTCACACAGACAAACAGACAAACAAACGCTGTTCGAGATAGCATTGCCATACGGGCTACGCTGTAAAAATATGGCTGCCAGACCACGTGACTGATGACGTCATCAATTTTTTCGCACTAAATTTATCCTCAGATCACACAATCAATATTGTACAGATTGGATCAAGCGTTCTACTTGTCGATTTATGATATCATAAATAATGCACATATGGCATCATCATTATTATGGTATTTCCCCGTGGGGAGTACGGTACTTTACAATGTGCTTTTCATTTTTTTTGTTTCCCATGGAGTGGTTTTGGAGAAAGGGAGGTGCAAAGTTTTTCATGTTTTTCCAAGATGGCGCCCGTACCACGTGTTATATAACGTCATAATTATAATTAAAAATTATGCGGGAGGAGGGGCTTATCTGATGAAAAATTCGTATCAATCAAACCAACAGATGCAGAGTAAACAAATTTTAAAGAGAATAAACCAACAAAATGCCTGCTGAATGGGACATACATACATGCACACACACACATACATACATACATACATACATACACACATTCGCACACACATACATACATACATACATACATACTGTTGCAGTTTTGAGAACCCACACAGGTAACATCATTAAAGGTTAAAGGTTGCACCCCATAGGTAGGCCACAAGCAACACGTAGGTCACCTTAGGACGTTAGTTATTTCATAGTATGTGTTTAGGATAAGGCCATATCCAATAGTTGCATCTGCATTGTGTAGAACAAATAAGAGTAGGCCCCATTCATCCATTTTGCAGCCTCCCTTCAATCGACGCCATTAAGCGCTAACCAGTCTGTATATCGCCCTCGCCCTTTAGGCTGCCAGCAGCCTTCGCGAACTCGTTGGGCTTCCACTCAAACCAGCCCAAAGGCCACGAGGTAAGGCCCGGAAAGGGGGCGGAGCGCAAGGGTGGGGTTGTGGCCACGTCAAGCAGCTATCAAGGTGGAGCCGGTAAGCCCTCACCAGCCAATCAGGGCTGCGGCGACATCGCCTGACAGGGTGTGGCTAGAGATTCGAGAGGGTTCACGGGGCGTGGCAATATAACCCCTTGCGCGAGGCCCCCACCTCAGTTATGAGGAGGGCAGTGACAAGTTATGAGGCAAGCGCTTGATCGGAGTTGAGTTATGAGCGGGGAGAGAGAGGCGCTTGATCTGATCGGAGTTGAGTTACGGGAGAGACGCTTGAGTAGTTACGAGAGGGAGAGACGCGCTGTGGCAACAAGCTTTACAGAGGGCGGGTGCGCGGCACGCATTGCAGAGGACTGCAGCGTGCAGAAGGACATTGGGGAAGTGACGCATCGATCATAACAATACCGGGCATGCGTATAAAGGCGCCGGTACAAGTATTACGTACGCCAAATCTAATCGCCAACCGATCCCCCGAGATATAATTGTCCGCATCGTGCCTATGCCACGGGGAGAGCTGCCTGCAGTATTCCACCATCTGCACAGTATGAGTCGGGGACCGGACGAGCTGTGGACCCTTGGACCCTCAATCCGACCATCTACAAACCCCGTGTGAGTGACACTGAGAGTGAGTCTGAGAGTGAACGGGCCCGTGTCCAGGGATAAGTTAAGACTGTTATTAAGGCTACCCTGTGTATCTGCTTCTTCCTCTTCCCTGTACATTCTTTCTTTTCCTTCCTCTTCTTATTTGTACATAATTAATAAACCAATCTGTTCTTCCTGTTTTCCTGATTCGACCGTATCAGTCTTTTCCTCAATTGGGTAAGCGCGGCACGATTAGGAACCGCTTAGAATCGGGTCTAGTACCTGTTAACGGCCTGGATCGCGGCTCGCTTCGCTCGGCATGTCCACTAACGCCGTGGTTCGGGTGGGGTTATCTCCTTGCTTCACGGCCGGTGTTAGTACTTCGGTAATATAACTAAATTCGACCAACAACCCTATTTAACACCGACCGGAAGGAACGTGATAGCTCGGGATCACGTCGGTCAGATAAAGGACAAGGGGATTAATCCCCCCTTGATAAGGGGAAGGCTGACGTTTTGGAGATCCGCAACAATACATACACACACACACACACACATATATATACATATATATATATATATATATATATATATATATATATATATTGTTACAGACGCGGTGTTAGATGTTAGTTTACCGAGCGGTTTGGTATTACCGTGTCCGCACAGTTACTCCCCGATTAGAACCCTATCCCGCCCGATTCCACTCGAACGTTGGCCGAATCGCGCTACGCTAAATCAATGAAGGAAAGGACACAACGGCTGGGATTAATGCAACGACACAAGGGGTACAGTTCTCAAGACCTCCGGAGGAGGATATAATATTGGTTATGCAGAAACGGGTAGATTACACGGTAAGAGGTAAAGCACAGAAAGATGGGCACTTAGACACAGTCTTATCTATCCCCGACAGACCACAGACAAACGGGACAAGACTGACTTACACAGGGATTGATGGCAAGGAAGGGCAGGCAGTGGATAGCTCAAGGTGCACCTTGGCTCAGGGGCAGAATCGACCCGGTCCGGTCCAGAGATGCGGGGAGGTATCGTCGCGCTGGAGGTGGCGTCCTTTTCTCTCCAAGCTGAGGCACATCTGACGTCACCTCCCTCTTCCTGCGCATGTCCAGCGGGGAGTGACACGCCCTCGGCTCGTTAGCTCCGCCCCAGATGGAATCGGTCCGCCGCTTCTTATTGGGTGCGGGGGGTTACCGGGCTCCGCCCTTGATGAGGAGCTGACAGTGAGCCCCTGCATGGTAACCCCGTCGGAGCACATGTTCAATGGCGGCTAACCAAGCCGGAGTGAGGACGCACACTCCCCGCGCCGCCGCCGCTGTTGTTGTAGTTGTTGTTGTGGTTGTAGTTCCATGAGGAAGAGCTGCGGGGAGGTATTGGGAGGTCCTAAACTTTCTAACGGTGCCATACAATCACATTCTGGGGCAACGAAGAGTCAGAATTAATGGAAACGAGTCCTTAACTGACATAGACTAAGAATAACTAGCAAGATGTCCTATAGTTGTCTACGTGAGATGCGGTGAACCTGGGTGCGACATTTAATGGGGGAAATAGGGGAAGGTCGGTTCTACAGAGTGTTGTTTACAGAAAATGGGACTAGGGAATGGGGGATTGGGGATAGTTGGGAAGTATTGGGGAAATAGGGGAATATTTACAAGCGGATATGGATGGAGGCCAAATCCCATATCCGCAACATTGCACCCTTCTCTACCTCGGGGCGTCCCGACCCGATAAATTTTTACCTACGTTAGTGTGGCACTCAGATGTAGTTCCCTCTACTATTAACTCAACCCTGAGTGCGACAGCTTTACAGATGTTCACAAATGAGTAAATATGTCCCCCTGCGACGTTGCACCCTTCTCCTCACAGAAACACACCCACAGGATAACCGAATCGCGGAAAGAATCCTCAAACTAAACATACAGCCGGTAGGGAGCATTATTTACACAAGACTACACTGATATTTACACTACGATCCAGGACCTGTTTTTGGAGGAACACATGCAGATGTTATGCATAGAGAGAGCACGCATGCCAGCATCGATACACCAACCCACGAGTGCCCTGTGGCCATACGGCCTTTAATAATGTGCAGAGCACCCCATCCAAGCACCAAAAGCACCACCCCATCATGTACAGTCAGCACCATCCGGTGCACCAATAAAGTGTTCAACGTCACCGGTGGTGTCGCAGCCGGCCGATGTTCTGCCACTGGTCTTGCCTTCCTGAAGTGCACTTGGCCTTCTGGCTTCTTTCAAAAATAAAGAAAGGCGCCAACCGCGTCCATTTCTGTATTGTGGCCGTCAGGGGGCCAACTAAAAGTGGTTCACCTGTATGGCATAGGTGCCACGTTGACCCATAGGTCCATCCACGGGTGGTGCTTGACCGCAAAAGAACTGCGGTCCATGGTGGGCGGCCACAAAAATTGCGGTCCATATGGTGTATCGATCCAGGCAGCAAGCAGCGAAAGTACAGGCCCACAACTGCGGAGCCAGCACCTCTCTCTCCTCTCTCTCTGCCCCAAAGCCAGATCCTCGGAGGTGGGAGACAAAAAAGAAGACAAGTGAGTAAGGTGGTAAGGGCGCAAAAGTGCACGCAATACAAGATGATGCACACTGGGGGCACATGAGAACCAGGTGAGACAGGTACGTTCCTACCGTACGCCCCCGCCCCCCCCCCCCCACCAGGTAACCTACATTGCCCCTCCCTTACCCCTTACTGTATCCACAAAACACAACACGACCCATAAACATCTACTTTACAAATCAACAAACGTCCCTACTGTCTTCCCCGTTCCTCCCATAAACCAAATTCGTCTTCTCTCCCTCCTAACCAATCAAATTTGCCATTTCCAACTCTCATCACAATTTGCCATCTCCAACTCAACAGCAAAATTTGCCATCACCAATTCATCATCAGTCCCTCCTAAGGAGGGAGAGATGGAATCACCCCAATGTCTCATCCACGTCGTGATGCGTCTCACCAATCCACACAGCAATTCTCATTTCCTGCACACAGAACAAAGAAAACACAGGTGTGGAGTCATCATCATCACCACAGGTAAGTGGCTGCGTATGGTGCGACAGGTTCATCAATCCTAACTATTTCCTAAATGACTTTAACAACTTTACATTACCCGGGGTCTTTCCCTGCCAATCCATTGGCCAACTTACACTATGGGTTCTAAAAACCAATTCCCATTGACCAAACTGTGGTGCTTCTCAATTTGGGGTCTCACTCCCCCGATTCAACACTCGGTGCTCTCGCACAATTTCTGGGCTGTGACGTGTAGCTCTCCCAGCAGGTCTACCCACCTGCACACCTCCACCACTGCAGTTGCCTCCTTGCTTACCTGCTCCTTACCCTAACCTAACTAACTGGGGAAGGCCCTCTCGCACTCTCACCCCCTCAGTGCCCTCTCTGGCACGGGCTGCCCGATCCACACCCGGGATCCTCAGGCACCCACTGATACTAACGGCTCCCAGAGCCCACCTGCGGCCTCACCTGGCCGACATCCTCACAGTGGTGGAGTGCCCAAACCAACTACACACACTAACAGGCTACACGCCCAGCCATTTCCACAACACTAATGCACCCATCCACAATACCATTCTGCAACCGCACCACAAATGCCAATATCCAACCACAATTTACCTATACCTTCTACCTAACACTTACACTACCCACCCCGGGTACTCGTGAAAGGGGTCCACTCTTCCCCCATCCACACCTTCGCACCATGCACACCACTCCGTACCACTTACTCCAACTCTCTCCACACCACCTTTACTTGCACACCTGTGCTCTCACACCTGGTGCCACCTGCACCCTTCTCTCCCCAAGCGCATTCGCGCTGATCCACACACTTACTACTCATACACTGCTCCATACACCTGTTCAGTTGCACACCTGTGCAATCACACCTGTTCCATCCTCACACAGCATCATCTCATCTAACTACTCCCCTCTGAAACTTGCGCTTCCCAGTCGTCCCTTTAAACTATTGCGCTCCCTCGTCATTATCATCCACTCTAATCTACCTGCGTCCCCACTACAGGTATCAGTCACTATCTAAACCTTAACGATACCTAATGTCATCTTCGCTAGATCCCTACACACAATATAACCTAACCCACCCGGGCTAGTTTTCACTGCCATACACCCCATAAGCTATAGCGCATTTGCCCCCACATGGGAAGGGTGGCAGGGATGCCACCCTTACCCACCGGGCCCATCGCTCATCAATCCCCCAGTCCTCTGGCACTAATAAGCCCCCCTTATTCAGAGGTACTGGGTCCCGCCTCGGCATCTAAAGCCGAGGCAATCCACGGGGGCGCCTGCTCGCCGGTGTAAGGCCTTATCCGGTCGGCGTGGATGATCCGAGGGAGGGCTCGTGGCCCCATTTTGATTTTTACTACCACGTCACAGACTTGCGACAGGACGACCCCCGGGCCTTGCCAGGGAGAGGTGAGTTTCGGGCACCTACCCTTCCTCCTCCGGGGATTGAAGAACCAAATCTTCATCCCCGGAGTGTACTGACTCCCCTGGCTCCGGTGGTCGTACCTGCGCTTCATCTTTTCCCCCGCCAGATGGAGTTGGCGGCGGGCGAAGGCATGGACTAGCTCCATGCCTTCCTCTAGGTGACGTGCGTACCCCTCCCTCGGCAGGTTAACCACTGTGTCTGGCACGGGACCGCATAGCAAGTCGGCGGGAGCCCGTAACTCCCGCCCATACATAAGCAACGCTGGACTGCATGCGGTGGCCCCGTGCTGGCTGGTTCGGTAGGCCATGAGCAAATAAGGGAGATGTTCGTCCCAGTCATCCTGACGGGTGGCGGTGAACAGTGCCAGTTGTTGGATTAAAGTTCGGTTGAATCTTTCCACCATCCCGTCAGATTGAGGTCTTAAAGGCGTTGTTCTTGTTTTCCGAATTGACTGGAGACTGCACACATCTTTTAGCAATTTGCTCTCAAAATTTCGTCCCTGGTCGGTGTGCAACTCCTGTGGAATCCCATGCCGGCACACAAATCCTTCCACGAAGGCCTGCGCTACCACCCCTGCTTCTTGGTTGGGGAGGGCGTAGGCCTCCAGCCACTTGGTGAAGTAGTCCATCACAACGAGGATGTACTTATTACCTAGGCGGGTGCGGGGTAGTGGGCCTAGGATATCCATGGCCACCCGCTCTAGGGGGGCCCCCACCTGGTGTAATTGAAGGGGGGCCCTCATCCTCCGTGCTGGTCCCTTTTTGGCAGTACAGGCGTCGCATCTCCGACACCAGTCCTGTATGTCTCGCCCCATATTCACCCAATAAAACCTCCGGCGTACCTGCGATGTCGTCTTTGTCCTGCCCAAATGGCCGCCGGGGCGGGTACCATGCACCTGTTGCAATATACCGGTCTTAAATTTATTTGGGACTACCACCAGCCAGGAAGTTTTATCAGAGGGAACCTCCACCCACTTGCGATACAAGATGTTATCCTTCAATTCCAGGGTTTTCCACTGAGCCCAATATGCCTTGGTCTGTGCCCCGAGGGTGGTGACCTCTTCCCCATTAGGTCTTTGCCCCAATTTGACCCAATTGAACACTGGCCCCAGGACAGGATCCTCCTGCTGGGCCGTGCTCCATGCCAAAGTTCCGAATTCCTCATCTGCGGTTAGTGGCAAAATTGGCCCTCTCACCCGGGTTGCCCGGACAACGAGGGTCGGGTCCGAATCGCCCAATTGTTCCCTCTCCTCGTGTCTCGCACAAAATTTGCAGTTTTCCCCCAGACAAGGACGCCGAGAGAGTGCGTCCGCATTACCATGGGCCTTCCCGGCCCTATGGGCCACATCAAAATCGTACTGCTGCAACTTTTCCAACCACCTTGCAATTTGGCCCTCTGGTTCCTTGAACCGAAGGAGCCATTGCAAGGAGGAATGGTCAGTTCTAACCAAAAATTTCCGCCCGTACAAGTACGGGTGGAAATGGTTCATGGCAGCCAGCATAGCCAATAACTCTTTGCGAGTGACGCAATAATTTCGCTCGGGCCTACTTAAGGCCCGACTATAATAACCAATCACTCTCTCCACACCCTCCTGTGTCTGAGACAAAACTGCGCCCAATCCTTCCTGGCTCGCATCCGTGTCCAGGGTAAATGCCCCGTTGCTAGTGGGGTAAGCTAGAAAGGGTGCGGATGTTAGACACCCCTTCAATTTTTGGAAGGCCTCGTGGCACTCCCGTGTCCAATTAAATCGCGTCCCCTTCTCCGTAAGCCGGTGGAGGGGACGGGCCAACTCCGCAAATTTCGCCACAAAGCGCCGGTAGTAGGAGCAGAGTCCCAAAAATCCCCGCACCTCTTTGATGGTACGTGGTGCGGGCCACTCCTCTACCGCTTTAATTTTGTCTGGGTCCGTTTTTACCCCCTCGCAACCGATGACGTGGCCTAAATAGGCCACCTCCTTGGCAAACAAGGTGCACTTACTCGGGTTCAGCTTCAACCCTGCCTGTCTGAGGCACCCGAACACCTGGTCCAAATTAGCTACTGCCTGGGGGAACGTTTTGGCATGTACTAGGACGTCATCCAGGTACACCAGGCATGATTGCCATGGCATGCCGCCTAGTACATGCTCCATCAATCTTTCAAAGGTGGCGGGGGCGTTACACAAACCAAACGGCATCACAGTAAACTGATACAGTCCCTTACCTGTGGAAAATGCCGTTTTCTCCTTCCCTGCCCTATCCATCTCCACCTGCCAATACCCACTCTTGAGGTCCAAAGTTGAGAACCAATTTGAGCCCGCAACGGCATCGAGGGTGTCATCAATCCTTGGCAGGGGATATGAGTCCTTGAGTGTCACGTTGTTTAGCTGGCGATAGTCCACGCAGAACCGCGTGGTCCCATCCTTCTTTTTGACCAGCACAACAGGTGACATCCAAGGACTTCCCGAGGGCTCGATCACGCCTGCGTCGAGCATTTTTTCAACCTGCTCGTCAGCTTCCGCCCTCTTGCTCCAAGGGAGCCGTCGGGCGGCCTGACGAATAGGCCGGGCCTCACCGGTGTGGATCTGATGTTTCACCAGGCCCGTACGTCCAATATCCTCGGTGGACAGGGAGAAGAGGTCCAAATGGGACCCAACCAGTTTGTGTAAGGCCTCCCTCTGGGTACCTCCCAACTCTACGCTACTACGATTTACCATCTCGCAAATGGGATCGGGCCAATTCCTACTTCTTATTGAAGGCTCCCCCCGGGGCCGGCTCGGCTGGACGTTCTCGCCCCTCACTGTCGCGACTTCCTTAACTGGGGTGCAGCCAGCTACCCTCGTGCCCCTTACTATAGTGCGTGGTTCTGTACTTATATTTATTACTCGGACGGCCACTACCGGTCCGTCCGTTTTTACAAGGGTGCGGCCCACGATTAAACCCGGTATGGACTGCGCTGCCACCGGTTCGACCAGGCCGCAGGACTCCTGCCATGTTGGGCGAGCTGCCCACCGGGCCGGCACTATCCCCTCGGCCCTTGGGGGGATGGTCACGGCCTCGGAAGCCTCCAGCTCCGCTCTCTCGGCCGTGCTCACTCCCCCTAACGGCAGCTCTTCTACTCCCACCTGCAGGATCCCACGGCACAAGTCGATTTTACAACCGCTGGCAGTCAACAAATCCAACCCTATTAAACATGGGTCGCACACCTCCGCCACCCAAACATCTATCTCCCTCCTTACCGACCCTAACTTGAGGGTCACAGAACCACGCCCTATGATCGAGGCCGTTACCCCGGTAGCAAGTTGCAAACTATAATTTTGCAGGCGCTGGATCTTATCCCAGCCACCTGCGCTCGAATCAAGGACCACAGGGCTGATGATCGTGGCGCTAGCTCCTGTGTCCACTACGGCGTCTACCCCCACGCCGGCAATTTTGCATCTGATTGTCAGGCTACCGGTTCCAATTTGGCCACAATAAATGACCTGTCGCGTCAATGAGGGCTCTCCTCCATCCTCTTCTGCCGAACACCGCCCTACGTGCCCGACACCTTCTAGTTTCCCGGGGTCTGGCGGGGGGGGGGGTGTCTGGGGTCGGCTAACCCGCTCCCCCCTGGGCGGAGTTGAGGACCTCAACCGCCGGGGATCATCCCGGCGCGTGGCTCGACAGTGCCGCGCCAGGTGACCCAGACGGTTGCAAGTATAGCACCTCACCTGATAAGGTGCTTGTCTCCGGAATTCCAAATTTCCCCCCCTGTAGGTCCGAATTGGATTACCCGCTCGTGGTCCACCGCGGGCCACCTCCGGGGCCGCCTGCCATGGTCCAGGTCCCGCCAGGCGCTGGTCCACCAGCCTCCGGACCATGCCCGCCAGGTCAGGACTCACGTCGGGGGCGGGCCCCCTAAGGGGTCCGCCCTCCATCGGGGGTCCCACCTGGCGGACCGCCATTGCGTGACGCTCGCCCCCCCGGGCCAGGGGCCTCGCTGCTTCCCAACGGGCCGCAGCGTCAGCCGCCTGGCTCAGAGTCTGCGGGCGCCACATGGCGAGCTGTTGCCGGAGCTCAATATCCGGGAGGGCCTGGATAAAATGGTCCAGCGCCAGGCTTTCCCGGGAATCCGCTGCCATGCTAGCATGTGCGATCCCCACTGCGCGGCGAATGTCGTGGGCAAGTTCCCCGATGGCTTCCTGGGGCTTGCGTTTTCGCAGCGCGAGCTGAGCTTTAACAAGCTCGCTCTGCTGTTCAATGCCGAATCGATTAATTAGGGCGTCGCGGAGGGCTGGCAGGGTGAGAGCACCCGCTGGTAATGCCGTCAGCACCTCCGCCGCCGCGCCGCGCAATGCGGCCACCAGGTGTACTCCACCTTCGTCCTCACCCCAACCGTTGCCCTTACACACACAGTCAAACTGCGCCAGGTACGCGCGTAGATCACTCTTGCCGTCATACGGCGCGAGTGGGACCTTGTGGGACCACCTCGTATGTGAGTCGTTGCCCGCCTGCCGGACCCCGTGCGTCGCCCCTTGCGGGGTCAGCGCGGGGCCGAACCGGCCGGGCCCCCACAGTACATTACCCCCAAGGGGCTCTCGTGCCTCCCCTGTCCCTCTAACAACTACCCCTGTTAGTGTCGATGCATGGGTCACACTTCCGCAACCCGCTACCCATTCCATACCACCACAACCTTGCTCACCCACACCTCGCACCTCTCGTTCCATACCCTCCGGACCAGCCATACACCTCACTCTTGGCCTCTCACGAACATCCGGGTCTATCTCGACCCCCAAGCTTATTAAATCACCTGGCGCATCATACGCACGACCATATTGGTCACCACTTACACCGGGTCCTCTTTCTCTTCGCTTCTCCTCCATCACCTGCGAATCCCTCATCCGGTTAATGAGCACATCATCACGATCCGAACACAGACTTTGGACCAATTCTTTTACTTCCTCCTTTATCTCTTTCTTATCCTCTCTCCGTCGCTTCTTAATTTCGCTCACCCCTTCTTCCACTTCTTCTAATTTCTGCTTCACCTCCTTCATCTCCTCGTGCGCCCCTTTAAGTTCTTCCTCTAACTCCACTTTATTTTTTTCTATGTGCTCCCGCACCTCCCGCTCTTTAACCTCCATCACCTCTACCACCTTGTCCATTTTCCTCGTCAGGTCCTCATGTACCGTCTGACACTCTTTTTTAATTACCCCTACGTCCTTTTTCATCTCCTTCTGTGTCGATTTTAAACCCTCTATTACCGCTGTGTTCTTCTTTACCTGCTCCCCCAACTCCTTTTGTCCCACTGTCAGTTGTTCTACTCCCAGCGTCAACTCCTCTATACCACCTTGCAATTTTACAGTCCCCTTTCTCACCTCCTTCTCCATGCGCTCCTTACAGTGCCTCACCTCCTCGCGCACTCCTCCGACCTCCTCACTCACCCCTCTTCTGATCTCTTCTCCCATCACTTGCATCTCCTGCCCAGATGCCACCCTCATCTGCTCCATTTCCTCCCTGTGAGCATCCAATTTAGTTTCTACCCCCATTCTGACCCCCTCTATCTGCTGCCCCATTTGTTTAACTTCCCTTTCCGCTTGGTCCCTCATGTCCCTCAATTTGCCTTCCATACTGTTTTCTAACCCCTCTAACCCCTTTTTCATCCCTTCCATTTGATTCTCCTGAACGGCCATTCTGTTTTCTACCCCCATTAACCCCTCCTGTATTTCCCCTAATCTATTGTCTAATCCCTCTATTCTACTCCCTAACCCTCCGATCTGGGCCCCCATGTCCTCCCTCAATTTCTCGCTATTGGACCCCATCCTTTGTTCTAACCGTTGGCTATTGGCCCCCATGTCCTCCCTCAATTTCTCGCTATTGGACCCCATCCTTTGTTCTAACCGTTGGCTATTGGCCCCCATGTCCTCCCTCAATTTCTCGCTATTGGACCCCATGGCCTCCCTCAATTTCTCGCTATTGGACCCCATGTCCTCCCTCAATTTCTCGCTATTCTGGGCCATAAGGGCCTTCATTTGTATTAAAAAAAGGTTCAAATCTACCAGCGGCGCTACTACGGTCGCGGGCGCGGTCGCCGTGGCCATGTGCGAGGCGCCATTTTGCGCGCCCGTAACCTCGTGCGCGACGACGCTATTTTGCGAACCTGCCACCCTCAGTCCCTCACTGCTTCGCTCTCCTCATGTCCCTCATTTTGGTCCTGGATCGACCCTGCCTCACTCTCCTCTACCGGAACCCAGCCGTCTTGATCTGCCATAGCGCGACTTTCAAAATTCGGGTTTCTATTTTTGTAAAACACAATCAAATTTCGGTCACTTGTAATTTTGAGCGCTTTAAGCGCGCTTCGGGTCCGATCTCACTCCTCGACACCAATTGTCACAGACGCGGTGTTAGATGTTAGTTTACCGAGCGGTTTGGTATTACCGCATCCGCTCAGTTACTCCCCGATTAGAACCCTATCCCGCCCGATTCCACTCGAACGTTGGCCGAATCGCGCTACGCTAAATCAATGAAGGAAAGGACACAACGGCTGGGATTAATGCAACGACACAAGGGGTACAGTTCTCAAGACCTCCGGAGGAGGATATAATATTGGTTATGCAGAAACGGGTAGATTACACGGTAAGAGGTAAAGCACAGAAAGATGGGCACTTAGACACAGTCTTATCTATCCCCGACAGACCACAGACAAATGGGACAAGACTGACTTACACAGGGATTGATGGCAAGGAAGGGCAGGCAGTCGATAGCTCAAGGTGCACCTTGGCTCAGGGGCAGAATCGACCCGGTCCGGTCCAGAGATGCGGGGAGGTATCGTCGCGCTGGAGGTGGCGTCCTTTTCTCTCCAAGTTGAGGCGCATCTGACGTCACCTCCCTCTTCCTGCGCATGTCCAGCGGGGAGTGACACGCCCTCGGCTCGTTAGCTCCGCCCCAGATGGAATCGGTCCGCCGCTTCTTATTGGGTGCGGGGGGTTACCGGGCTCCGCCCTTGATGAGGAGCTGACAGTGAGCCCCTGCGTGGTAACCCCGTCGGAGCACATGTTCAATGGCGGCTAACCAAGCCGGAGTGAGGACGCACACTCCCCGCGCCGCCGCCGCTGTTGTTGTAGTTGTTGTTGTGGTTGTAGTTCCATGAGGAAGAGCTGCGGGGAGGTATTGGGAGGTCCTAAACTTTCTAACGGTGCCATACAATCACATTCTGGTGCAACGAAGAGTCAGAATTAATGGAAACGAGTCCTTAACTGACATAGACTAAGAATAACTAGCAAGATGTCCTATAGTTGTCTACGTGAGATGCGGTGAACCTGGGTGCGACATTTAATGGGGGAAATAGGGGAAGGTCGGTTCTACAGAGTGTTGTTTACAGAAAATGGGACTAGGGAATGGGGGATTGGGGATAGTTGGGAAGTATTGGGGAAATAGGGGAATATTTACAAGCGGATATGGATGGAGGCCAAATCCCATATCCGCAACAATATATATACACACACGCATACATGCACACACACACACATATACATACATACACACATATACATATACATACACACACAGATATACATATACATACACACACATATACCTATACATACACACACACATATACCTATACATGCACACACACATATACATACACACACACATATACATATACATACACACACACATATACGTATACATACACACACATATACATATACATACACACACACATATACATATACATACCACACACATGCACACACACACATACATACATACACACATACGGACAGACAAACGCTGTTCCAGAGGACATTGCTGTACGAGCTACACCGTAAAAAGTTCAGTTTGATGCTGAACAGGATAAACTCCTGAAGGTTTGAAGGCGATGGTTCTGATAAGTTGGTCGTGCAAACAACTGCGGCATGTCGCAAGACCAAACTTATCCTAGTGATGGGAGAACTCAAGCATGACTTGCTGCATCATGGCATGAGATGATTGATCAGTGTGAGCTGTTCGGTTGTGACGTCAAAACATATATTGCACATTCATGCTTCGGTGAGTTTTGGCAAAAGTTTTTTTTGCTCGTTCCACAAACCCGAGATCTTTAAGATATAGTTATGGAAGACTTTCTACAAAGACTGGAGGAACTTATTCACACATAACACGAATAGTGAGAATGTCATGATACAATGGACCAAACAACGGACATAAGAAATAATCAAAATGTTGTGTTACACCCACCATAGTGCTGCAGTCCACACCTCTGTTCAGGTGTGTGTGAACGTGACAATTTCATGTTTCCATAAAAGATATATTCCTCGCTTGATGTGTTTTACACACCATAGTTGATCTATGAATTGAAACGACCCCACACCATGTTATTAGCAGCGACTAATTTTTAAATGTTTGGTCATGATTTCTGTGCTTGTGATTACCTGCTGTCCGAGCTCAAGAAGGTAAATCGTTTGATTACCTCCACCACCGAAGGTAATGGACCTTATGTTTTCACCCATGCTGTTTCTCTGTTCGTGAACAAAATATCTCAAACACTTGTGGACGGATTCGGACGAAATTTAGTGGAGAGCTTGGGGATGTGACAAGGACGAAATGATTCGATTTTGGTGAAGATCCGGATCCTGATCCGAGAATTCTTAAGTGATTCTTCACCATTGAGATAGGGATAAAAACGCTATATATCACGATATCTCAAAAAGTTATGGATGTATTCAGGCAGAACTTGGTGGACAGGTTGCGTATGTGACAAAGACAAATTGATTCGATTTTGGTGAAGAACCGAATGCGGATCGGCATATGAGGATTATTTAATTTTTGTTAGTGATACTTCACCACGCTTTCTATATCATGATATTTCAAAAATTGTGACTTATGACACATGGACAACTTATGACAAAACTTGGTAGATGAGTTGCTAAGTATCAAGAAGAAGCCGATTCGATTTTGGTTCATGTTGACCCAGATCCGACTTATCAGTGGGATAGTACTCCTCTATCCGATAGTAGAAGGTATGCGCTCTGCCCAGTACCGTTCTAGGTAATCTTGTTACTGCTCCACTTTAGTGATTTTACAGCCTATTCCATGCTCTTTCTCAAATCCAAATGCCATATTAGATTTAAGAGTTCAAAGACCTCTGTGAGAGGCTGGCCCGACAGATAGGTGGCTAAGTAAGGGGGTGGGGGTTATGGAGCCTGGCAGAGTCAGAGTGGAGTTATTGGGGTTCTTGGAAAGGGGAGGGTTTGGGCATCCTCAGCGTGAGATTCTCAGAGATGTCAAGCAGCTAACAAGTCCTCTTTCTGACATCCGATCCTTCGGCCTTTGGAGAGCGTGGGAACTGCTAGGCCGAGGCCTGGTGTCAGACTCCGCTGCTAGCTTTCTAACACTGCTCAACAGTTTCACTGCGAGGACAAAATCAACACTTCTTCGGTGATTCTTATTTCAAAGCTGACCATTGATGCTTGCATTCTGTTTTTGTCTTCACGATTCTATGGCTCATATGAAGTTACTTTTTTTTCCTTGTTTACTTCGATAAAAACGTTTTATTTCACGTAATCAACAATATTTCGAATCCACACATTTCCTACATTCATATCGAAGTTGAATCATTTTAGACAATTTCTCCAATCCACTAAAAAAAAAAAAAAATTGTGGAAATGCTTTCAAGGTGTATAGGTCGAAAACCACGAGGTGCCAACCAGCTTATCAAACACTCCACCTTTTCTGGAAAAGTCTTCACAAATCTATTATTGTTGTGATTTGTATCGTCCAAACACCGTTTTCTCAGGATCCAGGTACATTTTCACCCAAGCGTTATCTTCCCGCAATCCTCTGCCCTTGATACACCTCTCCTAATTCACTCATCCTGAAGGATTCTGAACCCAAGAACATCCTGTTTGTCAGCCCTTTCACGCCTGTTCCCTATCCCACAGACCATTAGCCTCTGAATCTCAGCACAGCAGCTGCTAATTGCCCCACGCATCCCCATGCAGCCCCCGCCAGTCAATAACTCACCTTTGGTTGTGCTTTACATTACACGACGTGTTACAAATGTGTGCATCATCCATGACTGCATTCACTTCTTTATCTCTAAAAACAGATTCAACAAATACTGCATGTCTCGATGAACCAGGCAAGGGATTTTCCAAACAAGACAGGCTTCAATTCACTTGATTTACAGCAAATTGTAGATGATGTGTCTGACCTGTTTGCAGACAGAAAAGCAGACATTCTGGATATGTTGGAGCAGCAAACAGCAAATTAATAGACTCTCAATTCATTTTCTTTTTCAAATACCTGCTTTTAATCATTTACAGATATGATATGCCAGTAATCTTTCTTTTATTTAATTAGTCAGGTTCACGATGTTTTTTCTTTCAAAATTTTTGGAGATTAGCAAAACTATACATTTTTGGAAGAGTCCTGGTTGTTCCAAACTTCCTCCATTTATGAATTATGGAGGCCACTGTGCTCTTGGGAACCTTCAATGCAGCAGAGATTTTTTTTGTAGGCTTCCCCAGATCTGTGCCTCGACACAATCCTGTCTCTGAGCTCTGCAGGCAGTTCCTTCGACCTCATGGCTTGGTTTTTGCTCTGATATGTATTGGCAGCTGGGAGACCTTATATAGACAGGTGTGTGCCTTTCCAAATCATGTCCAATCAATTGAATTTACCATAGGTGGACTCCAATCAAGGTGTACAAACATCTCAAGATGATCAAGAGAAATGGGAGGTTCCTGAGCTAAATTTCAAGTGTCATAGCAAAGGGTCTGAATACTTACGTAAATGTGATATTTCAGTTTTTTCTTTTTAATAAATTTGCAAAAACTTTCTAAAATCCTGTTTTCTCTTTGTCATTATGGGGTATTTGGGTATTGAGTGTAGATTGATGAGGGAAAAAATGAATTTAAACGATTGCAGCATAAGGCTGCAACATAACAAAATGTGAAAAAAGTGAAGGGGTCTGAATGCTTTCTGAATGCACTGTATATATACAGTATATTGCAAGGGTTATGCAACCGGCCCCCAGGTCTATCTCCCCATGCTAGGGCTTACCTCCCGGCTCGTTCGCCATTGCATCTCTGCTTCGTTTACTTGGTGTATATGAGGGAAAATCGTGTAATTTTTCATTTTTCAATCAATCGCATACTTTTCCCCCATATACCAATTAATTGTTAAAGTCCTGTTCATTAAATTCCTGTTTGACAGACAGACAAACAGACAGACAGACAAACAATAAAACATGCGACCAACCAATATACTTGAAACATCTTCGATTTTTGCAAGCAATAAACACAGAAGCTATTTTAAAAAACTGGCCGTCTCATGCTGGACGGGCTGGGGACAGGCTGATAAGGCATATTTACACTTACGATGACTTCACCCTTCGATATATTGACCCAATTATAAATTGGTCTTCTCTGTATTCTCATAATAAGGGATTGTGGAAAATTTGATGTCAAAAGCTCAAATGGGAAAAAACCCATTATAGCCAGGACAGAAAGACGATCTTTATCATTATGTACAATTATCATTATTATCATTATCACCTTGCATTTACCAAAGAAACCCTGAACACTTTTGATCGTTTTCCTTGCCGAGAAATAAACAATTTACGAGGCAAAAAAACAAACAAAAAAAACAACAACAACAACAACAACCCGGCCATCTCCACAACTGTGCTGAGGCCAGACTAACAAGGGCATTTCAGAGCTACTATGATTTTGTCCTTTGATATTTTGACCCAAATATTATTTTTCTCCATATTCTCATAACGTTTTGGTGAAAGGTTGATGACAAAACCTCAAAACACACACACACACACACACACACACACACACACACACACACACACACACACACACACACACACACACACACACACACACACACACACACACCAAACCCCGCCTCCCGCTGCGTGGTGGACGCCTTTTGTCTCTGGATACAATGTAGCAACTTTCAAATCCTCCATTACTACATACCTTGTCACAACCACCCACTTTGAACAGTCTCACATTCTTTCATTCTTTCATGGGTTTGAGAATCACTCTCCACAATCAGACTCAAACCACATTAATCTGCCCGTGTGATGCGTGCTTCGGGCCTCTGGAAGGCCCCCTGACCACAAACCAACCTGCACTTCTCTCAAGGTGAATTTGGCCTAATCCTGGGAGGAAGTATTGTAAGTGGAAGAAATAATAAATATTTAAAGGGAATTCCTGAAGTTAACTTTCATGTGTGCTTGTCTATCCGTGTCTGTTGTGTTTCACGTTAATATATCTCTAGATCTCAGTCTAGAGAATCGAGAAATACTTTTCAGGTTGACTATTTATTTGATCGAAATGATGGATTTAAGATCTCTCTCATTAACTATTTTATTGAATTGAATTGTTTGCATAATATCTGCTTGGATCATCAATTCAATTTATATTACTTGTAAAAACAATTATAAAAACAATGACTCCGGGAAGTATTCACACCATTTGACTTTTTTCGCATTTTGTTATGTTTTAGCCTGAATTTCAAATGGATCAAATTGACATTTTGTCACGGATCTGAAAATAATAACCCATAATGTCAAACTGGAATTATTTTTTTAAACTACATAATTAAAAATGAAAAGCTGGCATGTCTTGAGTCAAAAGTATTCAACCCCTTTGTTATGACACTTCAAATTGAACTCATGTGCATCCAATTTCCTTTGATTATCCTTGATATGTCTCTTCAACTTGATTGGAGTCCACCTGTGGCCGATTAAAATTGCACATGATTTCGAAAGAAACACCTTTCTATACAACCTCTCACAGCTGACAGTGCATGTCAGAGCAGAAACTTTACCATGAAGTCCAAGGAACTGTCCTGATAACTCCGAGATAGAATTGTGAGGAAGCATAGAACTGGCAAAGGATATAAAACAATTTCTAGACTTGAAAGTTTCCAAGAGCACAGTGAGCTCTGTCATTCGAAAATGGAAAGAATATGGAACTACCCAGACTCTTCCTAAAGCTGGCCGTCCGACCAAACCGAGCATCCAGGTTAGAAGGACATTGGTTAGGGAGGTGACCAAGAACCAAATGATCACTCTGACAGAACTACAGAGTTCCTTGGCTGAGATGGGTGAACCTGCTGGAAGGACAACATTATCTGCAGCACTTCACAAATCTAGGCTTAATGGGAGAGTGGCCAGATGGAAAACAATCCAGAGAAAAAGGCCTCAAAAATTGAAATATATGGACTGAATGCAAAGCGCTACATCTGGTGGAAACCAAGCACAGCTCATCACCCATCCAACACTATCTATACCGTGAAGCACAGTGGGGGCAGCATTATGCTATGGAGATGCTTTTCAGCAGCAGGGACTAGGATACATGTAAGGATAGAGGGAACGATGAATGGAGCCAAATACAGGGAAATCTTTGAGGAGAAGAACTTGCTTCAGAGTGCAAAAAAGCTGAGTGCAAAAAAGCTTAGAGTGAAAAAAAGCTTAGATTGCGGCAAAGATTTATGTTCCAACAGGGCAACGACCCGAAGCATACAGCCAAAGCAACACTTGAATGGTTTCATAACAAGAACGTGAAAGTCCTTGAGTGGCCCAGCCAAAGCCCAGACCTGAATCCCATTGAGAATATGTGGAAAGACTTAAAGATTGCTCCACATCCAACTTGACAGAGCTTGAGCAGATTTGCAAGGAAGAATGGCGGAAACTCCCCAAATCTAGATGTGCAAAGCTGGTACAGACATAACCAATAAGAATCGAAGCTGTAATCACTGCCAAAGGCGCTGCGACAAAGTAGGTATTGACTCAGGGTGTTGAATACTTATGTAAATTAGACATTTCTGTATTTAGTTTTTAATTAACTTGTAAACTTTAAATATATATAATTATACATTATAAATAAATAAATATAAGTAAATACATCATAAATACAGCAATATGCAACGAGACGAAAAAAACACAAGCTGTAAAAGGGTACAATATGTTCTTTTGAAAATGTTTACTCTTAAAACTGCAGGGGCAACAAACTTAAACAAATGCATATTGTAGTGATATTTTTCAGCAAAGGGGATGAAAATAAGACTAAAATAGTGCAATATCATTTTTCTCAATTGTTATTCAATATTGAAGAACGTTCAATATGTTGCCATTCAAGCCTGGTGTTGGCTTAGCGGTTAGGGTGCCGGCTTGGGATCCTAGGATCCTGGGTTCGAATCCCGGTCGATCGCTGAATTAACGCCACGGGGGTTGACTCAGCCTGTCATCCTTCCGAGGTCGGCAAATTGAGTACCAGCTCACTGGTAATTCCCTGTGTGTCGCAAGAGGCGACTAACAGGGTTGGCGGCAGGAAGAGCATCCGGCCATAAAACATTGCCACAAAAAAAGGGGACCACGGTGCCCGGAAAAGGACCAACCCCTGCTCTGCAGGGAAAATGGCCTCTAAAGGTGGTTCTTGTTCAATATGTTGCCAAATGAAAAACAAAAATTATGAATGGGATATGGTTGTGACTAACAACTAATGACTAACAATTGACAGTCTACTTCCGTTGTGCAACAAACTCCGTCGTTTTGGCAATTCAGGTGACTACATGCTCAGACTATTATACACAGGACAATGCTGAAGAGAGAATCATCGAACAAATATGCAAAAGCTTGACTTGACTTGACAGGTCAGCTATTTCACTCAACTCAAAGATAAAGGCCTCCGTCAGCATGGTCCATTGTTACTATTTTGCTGAAACTCCATCAAAATTTCCAATCACGCATGTTCTCTCCATCAATTTTTTGGCCTTCTTCCATATACGCCCAGGTTGCCAGTTTGTAATTACCTCCACCACCGAAGGTGGACGAAGGTTATGTTTTCACTCCTGTCTGTTTCTGTTTGTGTCTATGAACAGGATAACTCAAAAGTTATGGATGGATTCAGACGAAACTTGGAGGACATGTCGGGTGTGTGACAAGGACGAATTGATTAGATTTTGATGAATTACCGGATCCTGGTAAGATAATTTTAAAGTGATTCTTCACCATTGAAAGATGGACATATATTGCACGGGATTTCAAAAAATTGTGGACGGATTATGACAAAACGAGGTGGACGAGTTGGTTAGGTGACAAGAACAAGCCGATTAGATTTTGGTTCAGGTCAGGATGGATACAGATTCAGCCTATCAGTGAGATATAAAACAAACTGTTCAGCCTGGGGGAGGTATGTGTGTGCCATTCAAGTTATTGTTGTGCAACAATTGTCTGGTCTTGCTATTTGTTCTGCCCAATTCAATGCCAGTTGTTTGAGTATGAGCGGTGTAGCATTTAGTTCTGCCTGACCCAATGGCTTCTTTTCTCATCTCTTTGTGTTACCTTGAGACAGCATCCTTCCATAGCTCTTCATATGGTGATAAATTTCTGCAACTAGATGGTATTCATAGAATGCTTAACCTGCGTAGTCAACTTGGTGCGAGCCAAGTCTTCTGTTTTTTGAAGGGTTTTTTTCTTTGATCCAATTTGGCGGCCAGACCATGTGAGCGATTACATCATCAATCGATATTCTCTAATATAATTGTTGCGTAGATCACACTCAATAAATTTCAAACTGATCAGACTGAGCGTTGTCCCTGTCGAATTATGACGTCATAATGAAGGCACCAATGACGTCAACGTTAACAACACTTATTCCCTATGCGGAGTTCTTTACAATGAGCCACGTTTCATTTTTTTTCCATGGAGCAGTTTTGGAGATACAGAATGTTTTTAGTTTTTTTCAAGATGGCGCCTGTACCACGTGACCTATGACATAATTACCATTTAAAATTTATACAAAAGGAGGCGCTCGTGTGGCGAAAATTTCGTGTCCAGACTATCAGTTGCAGAGTATATATTTTTTCATACTGATCAGATCAAGCGTTGCACTTGTCGAATTATGACATCATAATGAAGGCACTGATGACATCATCATTAACATATCTTATCCCCCTTGGGGAGTACTTCACAATGAGCCACGGTTCTACTTTTTCCATTTTTTTTTTTTTGGTATACAAGATCGAGGCTCGTGAAAGAGTTAACATTATTTACACAAAAAATCAAACAGACACATAAAACATACTCGATGGTATTCATAGAATACTTACCCTGCGCAGTCAACTTGGTGTGAGCCAACTCTTCTATTTTTGAACGTTTCTTTTTTTTTGATCCAATATGGCTGCCAGACCACGTGAGCGATGACATCATAAATTTATATTCTCTAAGTAATTGTTGCGTAGATCATGCTCAATAAATTTCAAACTGATCAGACTAAGCGTTGTCCCTGTCAAATTATGAGGTCATAATTATCGCACAAATGACGTCATCGTTAACAACACCTATTCCCCATATGGAGTTCTTTACAATGAGCCACGTTTCAATTTTTAAAATGATGACATGGCACACACTTTACTTTACTGAAATGCAGACACAAATGTTATATTTTCATCAACTATCGTCGGAATTTCGCCAAATCTGTTTTGGTCATGTGTTAATATACCTCAGCGATTGACAAATCTGAAATCAGAATTTTATTCGAGGTCAAAATGACCCTGTGAGGTCGCTCAGTACTTTGCCTGCTCGTGATGTGCAGTGTGATAATTAATTCCATGCCCACTCTAGAGGACCCTTCTTCTTCACGCAATAACAACTTCTAGCTTCCAGAACGTACATCCAATCATCTTGAAATTTTGCGCACATGTTGCACTTCATTACCTCTACTATAATATAAAGTTTCACGTCGATCAATGAAGCGGTTCAAGATTATATATATATATAAATTCGTTTAATTATTTATATCTGCCAAACCACGTGACCTATCGCAAATTCCAAAAGGTCATTTTAGTAGAATGATATGCTGAACACATCTGTGAAGTTTCCCCTCGAAAGGATCAAAAATGAGGGAGGAGCTAGGTTTTAAAAGTTTATGCTTAAAAACGTCATAACTCTGAAACTATGTGACGCATGACATTATGCTCGCTGACTTTTTTTGTTCGTCATGGGTATGCGATTCTGCCTGCAAAGTTTGGCTTCGATCTGTTTAGTCGTTCCAGAGAAAATTGGATTTTAGTGGTTTTTCACTCAAAACAATATGGCGCCGAACCACGTGACCTACGACGTCATTATAATTTTATTTCTGCATCAATTTATACCGAGAAGATGCTCAAGAAATTTCATCCTGATCGATAACGTTTTTTACTTGTCGAATTATGACGTCATAGGTGCCGCCGTTATGAGGTCATCATTCACATATGTTATTCCACCTGGAGAGTTCTTTGCAATGAGAGCTGTCTCAATTATTTCTATGCAGCGGTTTTTGAGATATAGAGGTGCAAAGTTTTTTGGTTTTTCCAAGATGCGCCCATACCACGTGACCTGTGACATCATAATATTCACTAAAATATTCTGCAGGAGGAGGCCCTCCTATGGTGAAAATTTCATGTCAATCGCACCAACAGTTGCCAAGAAAATGATTTTTTTTTAAATGCCGACACGCACGTACGTACGTACGACGTACGGACGGACCCAAATGCTTAACCCAGCCTTTCGCTTCGCGAGTGCGGGGTAATAATAAGGGGAGCGGTAGACAAGATGGGGGGAGAGGGGGAAGCACACAAACCACAAACACAACATTTGAGAGCAGGGACATTGAGTGGTTTCAGAGATATAGAGGTGTAATGTTTTCCAAGATGGCGTTCGTGTAGGGAGCTGTAATGCCCCTCCCCCTTTGTATATCCTTGCTGCTTTACCAATTACCAAGTATAACCAATTATATGTTTTGTTTTGACTTGCTACTGTACTCTTTTATGATACTGAGTTCTTTCTACTGCATTGAGGATGTGTAATATCCTAATAAGGAGTTCTCTGCCTTTGTGCTCTGGCCTGCGTGGGCGCAATCTCTAGTTCCCCTTTCCAGGCCTTGAAGGCAACTCTTATCTCTCTTTGCCTGTTTCCTGATTTTGCCATTATCTTGCAAGTTGACAGTTTTACGAGTGTCCACTCCCCTTTGTACTTTCCCAAGCCAGCTGCTATACAGAAAGTTGTAAACATGTTGTCACATAATGCTGACCATCTCCTTATCAGAAGCTAACCCATGACTGGCCTTGGATGAACTTCCTTTAATTAACTGAACAACAGGATGGGACTATGGTGGGGGACCCAATGAGCCCATTCTGTCTCTGTGTCTTGTGAGCTAACTCCACCCCTGACTTTCCTTTATATAAAGCAATGTTAATTGAATTATTTCAGAGCATCTTGTTGTACTGTTGGTCATTCCTTGTGAGTTTCAATGCAACTTTGCTGTCCTCAAGCTTGAGTACTCGAGTTCCAATAAATATATCCGTTGCTCCTTTCTTCTGAGTTCTTCTGAGTCCCAAGTCCTAAGTCCCAATCCGACAACTGGTGGCAGCGGTGGGATCAGTCTGGGCAGTCCGGGACGCGGTCCCAGGCAAGGGAGTGGTGAGAGACCAGCTGGCAATTGATCCGGGTCAGGTGAGCTGTGGTTTTCTTTTGTTTTTTCCTTTTTAGCCCGGGGGTCAGTCCAAATTGTAACCCACTCTCTCTTGCTCGGTCGCCGTACGTTCCGTTCCCTGCTCATACCTGTTCCACGAACCTAAATTTAATTACGGACCGCTTGGGTCCTGGAGCAACTGATTGTTTATGGACTCGTTAGGGTAACGTTACGTAAGGAGAAGTGCCCCACGTTGGGCGCCTGAGGTTAAGGGGTAATAGATCTCTGGGTTGTGAGGGTAAGGATAAGGGCGGCGTCCCGATCCGAGGCCTACCCGGGAGACGTTGGGATTTTAAGTAAGATCAGAACTATTATACGGGCGTAGGACGCCAGGAAAGTGCAGTAAGGGTAGGATAGACGGCTGTGTAGGCGGGCGAGCCTCTCAGGAGAGTAGGTAGCGCGGCCGTACCACGCGAGGCGGGCGAACCTCACGGGTACGAGGCTGCGAGCCTCTCAGAGGTAGGTAGTGTAGCTGTGACGCGAGGCGGGCGATCCTCACGAGTACAAGGCTACGTCGGTAAACTAAATTTTCCTAGGATGGGTAACAGTATGGGTAATAAGACAGTAAAGGCAGGTGAACCGCTTAGACATACCCCAGCATTTTTTATGTTTAAGAGGTATGGCTATGCTGCTGTGAGACCAGGGAAGTCATGGGTTGCATTGACGAAGGATTTAGGAGAACCGTGGCCCGAAGGAGGGTCTTTTGCGCTGGAAAAATTGGACGTGTTGTATGAGACATTAGAAAAGTTCGAACAGGCCACGAAACACTTTCCGCCTGACTATTGGAAAGTCTTTGGCTGGTGGAAGGAAGAAGCGATGAAGCGACACGCAAAGTCGAAACAGGCCAGCTTGGCTGGTGAGGTAACAAAACTCAAGGGTCTGAGGAAACAGGCGAATAAAGAGCAGGATGAAGCGCTTAAGGAAATAGAGAGGCAGGCCAACGCGCGACTGATGCCGCTCGTTGAAAAACCAGACCCCGCGAGAGGGGAGGCAGTGACCAATCTACCCTCCCCAGCCCCAGTCCTAAGCTCTGTCCCGGGGTTTCAGGCACCACCTATCCTTTCTGCGCCCCCGCTACCACCTCCCTATAACCCCGCTACCATCGCGCCCCAGATACCCCAGAACCACCCGAGCCAGGGAAGGCCGTTTGCACAACTCGGGGCTAACGGAATAGATGACGGGACCGACATCGCAGGGTTCCCGCCACCGATAGGACCGGATGGGTTATACCCCTCACTGGTAGGTTGTAAGGGGAAAAGGACCTCACAAACTACCCCATCGGAATGTCAGGAAATAGAGGAAAGGAAAACATTGTGCCCTGTACAAGTTATCGGGGTTGACGCAGCAGGTCATGGGGTTCGGGAAAGAGTACCATGGAAAGAATCCTCTTTAACTGTAATGCGGGCAAGGATTCAACATTTGCTTATTGAGGATCCACGGCAGATAGTGCCGACCATGTCGAATTGGGTTTTGGATGGCGAGTGCGACTATCGAGACATAACCCATATGGGAGTGTCCGTGCTCCCACCCAAGGTATGGGAAAGGGCTAGACAAAGAGCACACTGGCCGGTGGCAGACCCAAGGGCTGGTGCAAACCCCCTGTTAACACAAGCGCAATGGGATGCTCAAAAGGTCCTGCTGCTAGATTCTATTGAGCAGGCGCTGTTGCCAGCAGGAGGTCCGGATTGGGGAAAGATCGGGGCCATAAAACAAAAGGCAGGAGAACCAATTGGAGAGTACCGAGAAAGGTTGGAAAAGGCCATTGCGCGCTGGGGAGGACTGGGTCCGATGCAGCTGGGAGGGCTACCCCAACCATTGGTAAATCAATATCTAATCGAGGGGCTTCGGCCGGTGTTAAAGAAACAGGTACAGACCGTCCTCTTCGGCTGGAAGGGAATGACAACCAACGAATTATGCGACAAACTGGAACAATGCCCGGGCTCCTCCCTAGAGGAGAAGAAGGATATTAAGGAGGAAATATTGCAAATGTTTGTCCAAGAGAAACGGGCTCAATTTAATCAGAATAAAAAGGGGGATCAGAGTCAGAACTACATACACGAACAGTGCCAGAAGTGGGGACCTGTTCGAGGTCCAGAGGAACATAGGAGGAGTTGTTATCCTCTTTTTTATAAGGGCCAATTCCCCAACGGAGAGTGGATCCACAACGAAAATGAGAACTGCGACGGTTGTACTGAGGAAGATTTTGGACTAATTAATATGAACGAGGTGAAACAACAATGGACAATACCACCCCCTCTTCCCCCTCCTCCTCAAAACCCTCAAACTTGGACTGTGCAACCACCCCCTCCCCAAAATTGGTATCCACCAAGACCCCTTCTCCAAAACCCCGGACCACCCCCCAATAGTGGGATGCAGAACGGACCAAGGGGGAACTGGGCCCCGCCTCGGGGTCCGCCGCAGTGGCAACCAGTGAACCAGTCACATTGGGGGCCGCCAGAACGCCGGCAGGGCGGAAGGGGCGCTGTAGAGGGACGACCTATGCCCTCCGCACCACCGGTTCCGCAGGAACCGTGCCATTATTGCAAGCAGATGGGACACTGGATACGTGATTGCCCAAAGGCTCGTAAGGGGTTTCAGCCCCAATACAATAGAGGGGCCTATTGACGGGACGCTGGCGAGTCGCCCAAGGAGTGTCCTCTCTTGACCATGACACCGGCAGAGGAACCAACCATGATGTTGGACGTGGAGGGAAGACAATTAGAATTTCTCGTAGATACGGGCGCGACTCGCAGCACAATTAACAAGGGGCAATTGCCCTCTTTGCGCCCTACGGCCAGGAACGTTCAAATACTGGGTGTTTCGGGTTTACCCCAAGCGCTTCCTATTTCGGAGGAAGTGCGAGTAACATGCGGCCCGCTGGAGGCTAAACATGCTTTTTTGATGACCACTACCGCCCCGACGAATTTGCTGGGACGGGATTTATTGTGCCGTTTGGGCTGTCAGATCTCATGTACCGAGGAGGGAGTTTTCGTAGACGTCGCGGAATCTAAACGCGACTTGGTAATGACGGCATTGTCTCGGCCCGGCCCCACCGTGTATTGGTGGCGCATGGATGAAGGGGCTCTGGCTACCTGGACGCATATCATAGATAATGTGTGTTTGGACAACGCAGTTCTGCGAGATTGGCTACAACTGCACGAAATTTCGATAAAAACCTTAAAGGATAGTCCACCCCATTGCACTGCGTACTATGATGCAACGGGCGACGACGAGAATTATCGAGAAAAGGTTAAGGAAAAGCTGGGCGAGCGCACGCCTCTACACTTGACACGGATGTGGATCGGCCGCGAGGGAATAGGAATCGAGGCAGTCCTAACCTCGAGTCAGCGTGCATTGACCCGATACCCCGAAGGAGCGGCCGCCCATGTTACCCTCACTACTGCCAAGGGGTGGCCGCCGGAAAGTGTAGGTTGGATGGTAGGGAGGTTACGTGAAGTTCCCCTACAAGGTTATCGGAGTAAGAAGGGCCGTTGGACTTTGAAACGGCTCCAAAATGGCGAAGGGTTCTCAATTGACTTCAAGACACAACGGAGGGATGGAACGTTCGAAGCAACAGAGTTGCCTCCTAAGGGCACCTATGCCATGAGGGCAGTGCTGACGGACCCGGGTGAGTCAGATTACCTCCTAGCGGAGGTGCCAGACAATTTATGGCCCAAAAGCGACGGTGAGGTTGGACGGATGCGAGACGCCGAACCTCTAGTGATAGCAGTGCAGCCGGGGATGCGCTTGCCAAATGTAAAACAGTATAAGCTACGACCTGAGGCCGACGTAGGCATAGCACCAGTGATTCAATCCCTAGTGGAACAGAAGATTATCGTGGAAACTAACAGCCCATGTAATACACCAATTTTGCCAGTTAAAAAGCCGTCAAAGGACAAATGGAGGTTTGTACAGGATTTAAGGGAGGTGAACAAGGTGATACAGGGCATACACCCACTAGTTCCAAACGGAGAAACCCTCATGATGTCAATTCCACCGGACGCAACATACTTCACGGTCATCGACCTTTGTTCTGCGTTTTTCTCTGTGCCCATCGCGCCTGAGTCACAATACTTATTCGCTTTCACCCATAGGGGGCGCCAGTATACTTGGACAGTACTACCTCAGGGGTTTTCAGATAGCCCCACTCTGTTTTCCCGGGCGCTGCACCGCGACCTGGCGGATGTGGAATTGAAGGGAGGGTCAGTGTTGCTGCAATACGTTGACGATTTGTTGATTTGCTCCCCTTCAAAGGAGGCGTGCGAAATGGATTCTTTGGCCCTATTAAAGGCCTTGGCGGCCAAAGGCCACAAAGTAGGCAGACCAAAACTTCAGTTTGTGCGGCAGGTTGTAACTTACTTGGGACACGCCATTTCGCATGGAAAACGAGAATTGGATGCTGGACGGGTGACCGCTATCATGGAGCTGCCTCGCCCTCGCTGGCAACGACAAATGCTGCGCTTCCTAGGTATGACGGGATATTGCCGCACTTGGATACTTGATTTTGCGCTGCTGGCTAAACCACTGTACGAGGCGACCAAATCAAATGCCCCGGACCTATTGATATGGACGGATGAATTGAGGCGATGTTTTGACGGGCTGAAACAGGCGCTGGTTACGGCACCGTCATTAGGACTCCCGGATTATGCGAAACCATTTACCCTTTACACTCACGCCGTGGGAGGTTTCGCCCAGTCAGTTTTGACACAGACCCATGGGGATAAGGAGCGGCCGGTGGCCTACTTTAGTAAAAAGTTAGACCCGGTCGAACAAGGGTTTCCGGTGTGCTTGCAAGCCGTGGCAGCGGCCAGGTACGCAGTAGAAAGAACAGCGGACATTGTTATGGGACACCCAGTAACGCTACGAGTACCGCATTGCGTCACTTCGCTGTTGTTACAGCGAAGCACACAGCATTTGTCTAACACTAGATTAATGCAATACGAATCCGCACTGATCACTGCAGCCAACATCACGATCGAACGTTGCACGACGCTCAACCCAGCCTCACTGATGCCCACTCCTGAGGAGGGCGAACCTCATGTGTGCTCCGACGTTGTGCAGCTAGTCTCCACGGTGCGATCGGATTTAAAGGACAATCCCTTAGAATACCCCGACTGTATATATTATGTCGATGGATCAGCTAGGCGCGCATGGGACGGGTCTCTGTTGTCCGGGTACGCCGTGTGCTCGGATAGCGAAACGGTAGAGAGCGGGCGTCTTCCACCTACATTTTCCGCACAGCAGGCGGAGCTGTGCGCCTTGACCAGAGCGTGCAGCTTGGCGGAAGGCCTTGCCGTCAACATTTACACAGATTCGGCCTACGCTCACGGCGTAGTCCACGATAAAGGAGCCATCTGGAAGATGAGAGGTTTTCTCACATCTGCCGGTTCAGTGATAAAGAACGGCGCGCTGGTAGAAGGGCTCCTCCGAAGCATTTTACTTCCCCGCGCTATCGCGGTAATTAAGTGTCGTGGCCACCAAAGGGCGGACACTGACGTTGCCCGGGGCAACGCAAGGGCGGACGAGGCGGCAGGAAAGGCCGCCAACCAACAGATAGAACGCAACATGCCGATGGTGACACGAGCACAGAAGACAGCCGCACAGATTGCCGACATACCGACTGCGGGACCACCCGCCACACCAACTAAGGACGATATCATAAATTTGCAAAATGCTGCACCGACGGCCGAACACGAGGTCTGGCTCAAACGAGGAGCGATACGCCCTGGGCCAGGGGAAATGTGGACCCTTGATGAAAAACCTATAGCACCCCAGGCTTTACTGCCTTGGCTGGCACGCATGGCTCATCAGAATGGTCATGTGTGCCAGAGGGGGGTGATGGGACAGATAGACTACACTTGGGCAGCGCCAGGACTGTCACGGATTGTATCCGAAGTGTGCCGATCGTGTGTGGTCTGCCAGCAACACAATAGAGGGGCGCCACCGAGACATGCACATGATGGGGGACGACCCCCGCCTAGTGGGCCGTTCGCAACTATCGAGTTCGATTTTACAGAATTGGAACCAAGCATGTCGTTTCGCTATGTGTTGGTAATCGTAGATACGTTCACCAAATGGGTCGAAGCATACCCATGCGTCAAATCCGATGCTCCGACAGTAGTGAAGCGCCTTGTGCGGGATTTTATGTGCAGATTTGGCATTCCCCAGATAATTTCGTCAGATCAAGGAGGCCATTTCACGGCGCAGGTGGTTAAGGGCATCCTGAAGGCGTTGGGCGTTAAACAATCCTTCCATTGCGTCTACCACCCACAGTCCTCAGGACTTGTGGAACGAACGAACAAGACTTTAAAGAATAAACTAGCGAAACTTTGCGCAGACACAGGCTTGAGGTGGCCAGAGGCTCTTCCGCTTGCATTGATGAGCATTCGTTCCACCCCGGGTCGCACTACGGGCCTTTCCCCCCACGAAATATTAATGGGACGACCTATGAGCTTGCCCGTTTCAGCACCAACAGACATGTCCACCCTTGTTTTGCCAGTAATGGATGACATGCTTTTGAGATTTTGCATAGGCTTGTCGAATGTGGCACGCAGCATCCATGCTCGAGTACGAGAGGCGCTGCCTGAACCAATAGGCCACGCCATCCACAACTTTCAGGCCGGCGACTGGGTGCTCGTGAAGCACTTCACCCGCAAGGCTGCTTTGGAGCCACGGTGGAAGGGACCATTCCAGGTGCTACTGGTCACACCGACGGCAGTCTTCTGCGAGGGTAAACCTTCGTGGATCCACGCCACCCATTGTAAGTTGTCCTTCCCCGCACCACAAGCCACACAAGACACCGCACCTCACATTGCTGCAGACACCACACCTCACACCGCTGAAGACAATGCACCGTCTAGGGCACCACAGTCTCCTAAGGGCGGCGATGACGGTCATGATGATGGGAATTCTGGGCAGCTGCCTAACAAACCCCGCCAAGGATAGGCTTCTGCAGTTTAACCCACTGAGAGAGGATCTCCCCAAATACCCAGGACACGACAACTACACGTTATTTAAACTTTACTCCGTCAAATACATAACGGCTCCCCGGGGACAGGGGATAGTAGTACATTGCTGTGAGTTGGAGACACATTTCAAGTGGTTATCTGTAAGATGGATGGAAGCCATGGTGGTACACAATGGGACACCACAGGCACGCATGACAACCCCACGCATAGTCTTAACTAAAGTTAGACAGGTGGAAAATGGAAGGTTTACTGGGACCGTGAATAGTCACGCCGCCGCAGGATATCAATGGGGCACGGGCATCGACAATACTACTCTCCTACTGTCGCATGCCCTCGTCGGCCCACACACCACGATAATACTTGAATGTGGAATATGGCCCCCGCACACGCTGATTAGAAGGAACAAAAAGAGGGGAGAGACCCAACACCAATTCCGGCCTAGTTGTGCCGCCTACGTCATTAAACCCCCTCCTGCCCAGGAAGTAAGAAGGAAGCCAGAGGAGAACACATACTGGAAGGTCGCACGGCATATGGCCACAGTACAGAATAGGACACAGTGTTGGATGTGTATGCACCTTCCCCGCACCAGCACAGCAGGCATACCAATGGTAGTGTTACCCCTATCACTCAATGATTTGTGCTCGAAGCCACTAGATACCAAATGCATTAGTACAACTCTGACAAGCCAAGGTTCTGATGAAACCGCGTGTAAACGAGTTTTCCAGTACTCCCCTCCCATCCTGTCCCGACACTTTGAGGAACGTCCGGCGCCGGTTTGGGTCAAGCCGGCATGGGGGGCCCTCTGCTTAGAAGGAAAGGGCCAAGTAATGGTAGGCAAATCCGTGTGTAGAGATACCCTTCCCGCGGACCCGAGAAAAGGGAAACACACGCTCCTAGTGAACGTTACAAGCTCGCCCTTGCATAACCTCACACACCTCCAGTTGGCATGGAAAGGGGAAAACGGGACAAACACTATCCCAGGTCTTCTCACTTGCATGACCACCCATTTAGTGGCCCCGCACGGGACCATGTTTGTATGCGGGAATAAAGCTTACCCGTATTTACCTGATAATTGGGGAGGAATTTGCTATTTAGGATCAGTTTTCCCAGAGATGGAAATGCGACAGCACTTGCATAATACCACCGCACTCATAAGGACACAACGAAGCACCTATTGGCACGACGACGACACCACTACTTTACACGGCGCTGATTGGGAGAAAGCCGTTAGCTTCTTCTTCCCATGGGCTGGGACGGTCATGAACAGTTACCGCATTGACAAAATTGCGTTAATCTTAGAAACTGTGGCCAACGCCACCGCTACAGCACACGACGAAATGTTGGACACAGTTGTCCATCTGCGTACAATGGTTATGCAAAATAGGGTTGCATTAGATATGCTATTGGCGGAACGAGGAGGGGTATGTGGGATAATTGAGGGTAAATGTTGCACTTTTATTCCTGACCCCTCACAGGGTGTCAGTGCTGCTATTATAACGTTAAGGGAAAGCGCTCACTCATTGACAAGGGATCGATTGGATCGGGAAGCCTCCCACCAGTGGCTTACCGACTGGTTCAAGGGGTGGACAGGCACAATTGTAAAGTGGGTACTAACCGCCTTGGCAATAGTCCTTGGAATCGTGGTTTGTTGTGTAATAATCAAGGCTTTAGTCCTTGCGTGTGTGAGGAAGTTTTCCACAGGATGGACACTGAAGACGACAACAGAAAGGGCCATGGTGATGCTTGAAAAGCTGACCGTGGGTCCGGATGACACACCAGCTGTCAACTCAACTGCCAGTCGCGGATCCTGGAACGACGACCTGAACGAGTCCCTGGGCCGCGACGATGAGATCTCCGCTTCCGAAGATTGTTCTTCCATTGCTGATATTACCGATAATGATGTCGAGTACACTTATGCGGACCTCGAAGCATTTCAGGCTACCAGGAGGCCGTTTAAACTGGGCCCCGACACGTCGGAAGAAGAAATCGACGATTTCCTGAAGGATTCCTCTCGTTTCTTCACGATATGCCATGCCGTGGCTATGACTATGGGCCGTCCACTCCGCAGGCCTACGCCACCTGAAAATAATGTTACTGATGATGTTACCAATGATGATGTGGGCCACTTGCGAGGGTCCCCGGCTGATGTTTATGTTTCAATGCAGGCTCTGCCTCTCCATGTTTCACGTGCTCACCTTTATGTCTCACAAGCCCACAGTGAGTCAAACGCCACTGACCCAGTTCGGGATTTGGACCCAGCTGTGAACCCAAGCCCGGATGGAGAGGAACTCGATCGTGAAAATACTCTGAGTTCCGAGTCTGATTGTTTTGGAGATTCGCCCTTGAATAACAGCGAAGCAAGCAGCATCGCCTCGGACGATCTCGACTTTGACCCAAAGGAAGTTTCTCTCCCACCTTTGGATCGTTATGCTTTATTTCATGGCCATAGGTTTGAGCCACCTGATACTGACGATGTTGTGTCTTCCCCAGATCACCAGCACGTAAGAGACCTCATGAACATGAATATCGATTGAGCGCTGAAGATCGACAAGGATTTCACTTGGGGAAGCCTGGGCGAGCTCCAGTTGGGGAGGAGTCCGGCTGCACCTCTGTGGACCAAGGGTGGGTCGGAGATCTTCCTGGGTGTGGACCCCGGTGGAACCAGAGGTCTTCGTTGTGGATTTGGCGCGCTATTCGATCTTCATGTCTCTACGGTCTCACCTCATACACCCATCTACACCCGACTTACATCATACATCCACTTACACCCACTTGCACCCACACACCCGCGGATCAGCCTGCTGGGTTCGTTGTGCGGTACTGGGTACGGGACATGCTCACTGGGCTGCATTCGTGTGGTACGTTACGTTTAGTTACACTCTCTCTCTCTCCCACCTCTTTTGGTGGATTTTGTGTGCCATTTGATCACTCTGCTTTTACGGCCTTACATTGCATACTCACATACAGACGCGAATCATCCTACTGAGTTTGTGTGGTGCTTTGGTACGGGACATTCTTACGGGGCTGCCTTCGCGTGATATGTTGAATGATTTTTCTGTTTTTGTTTGAAATAAAGGCCTTTGATTGGCTCGTAGATAACTTTGTATCTTAGATCCAAAAGGGCGGTATGTAGGGAGCTGTAATGCCCCTCCCCCTTTGTATATCCTTGCTGCTTTACCAATTACCAAGTATAACCAATTATATGTTTTGTTTTGACTTGCTACTGTACTCTTTTATGATACTGAGTTCTTTCTACTGCATTGAGGATGTGTAATATCCTAATAAGGAGTTCTCTGCCTTTGTGCTCTGGCCTGCGTGGGCGCAATCTCTAGTTCCCCTTTCCAGGCCTTGAAGGCAACTCTTATCTCTCTTTGCCTGTTTCCTGATTTTGCCATTATCTTGCAAGTTGACAGTTTTACGAGTGTCCACTCCCCTTTGTACTTTCCCAAGCCAGCTGCTATACAGAAAGTTGTAAACATGTTGTCACATAATGCTGACCATCTCCTTATCAGAAGCTAACCCATGACTGGCCTTGGATGAACTTCCTTTAATTAACTGAACAACAGGATGGGACTATGGTGGGGGACCCAATGAGCCCATTCTGTCTCTGTGTCTTGTGAGCTAACTCCACCCCTGACTTTCCTTTATATAAAGCAATGTTAATTGAATTATTTCAGAGCATCTTGTTGTACTGTTGGTCATTCCTTGTGAGTTTCAATGCAACTTTGCTGTCCTCAAGCTTGAGTACTCGAGTTCCAATAAATATATCCGTTGCTCCTTTCTTCTGAGTTCTTCTGAGTCCCAAGTCCTAAGTCCCAATCCGACATTCGTACCACGTGACCAATGACGTCATAATTATGAATAAATAAATTCTACAGGCGGACGTGCTCCTCTGTTAAAATTTGGTGTCAATCGGACCAATGGTTGCCGAGAAAATAAATTTTAACAAGTCAGGAGACGACGATGGTTCACGAGCCAGCGGTATTCAATGACAAAGGTCAAAACCGACATTGAAAATATATAAATAGGAATGTATTATCTGTTATGAGATGAGTTAGCTACACAATACTGAAAATTCGGTTCGATTCCGACAACTGAAAATTTGACCGTTGTGACATTGAAATATCAAAACGAAGGTTACTGACCTTGAAATGAGATAGAAAATAATGTATAATCAGTTATGAGGTTAGTTAGCTGCACAATACCGAAAATTCGGTTCGATTCTGACAACTTTGAAAATTTGACCTTTGTGACCTTCAAAAGTCAAAGGTCGAATATTCTGAAATTTATTGGAAAACTTGTATTTCATGATGTATGTGATAATATAAAAACATGTACGACATTTCACCCTATCAGGAAGCGAACAATGTAATAAAACCATCAAAAATCGACTTTTCTAAATTTCGTGACCTTGTGACCTTGACCTTGGGGCGAAAATGAAAAAATCGAGCTCCGTAGGGCTCGACACATGACATTGGCCTAACCAAATACCGAAATCCCTGTCAGATTCCACCAAACCCCTCGGAGAAGAGGTAGCTTGAAATCGATTACCCCCTAAAAAGACATCTTTTTCGGGCGTGGCTTTGCCCACAATGGGCGCAATACGCCCACTCTAGGCAGGACACAACTAGATCATGATATCAACCTCCCACCCAAGTTTCATCAAGATCGGATGATATCATCGGGTAGTTATGCTGCTGACAGACAGACACACAGACACACCCATGACGAATATAGTGGACACTGTTTGATAACTCGTGAACCAAAAATGCAGACACGCACAAACACAACCGAATAGGTTGGAGTAGGTTAGAGCATCCACCCGAATGCCTAACCGTGATTTTCGCTTCGCAAGCGCAGGGTAAAAACAATCTTTGTTAGAGATTATGTTAAACTGCCATATATTATTGCCTGCACTATGCATTGGTTTTAAACTTTCTATTTCAGATACAAAGGCAGTTTAATATCCTTTCCTTGCATTTTAAAATGTTTTTTTGCAAATGCTTCGCATCCAGCTCTGCTACGTCTCTTCACCTCTTCTTCAAAGTGATCCATATTCATTTGGACGAGTTAGCCAAAGTAAATGCAATCACTAGCTTCTTCAATTTTGCAGATTATCAGTTTGAATTGCTTTCTTTCTTGGGTAGGGGTTCAAGATTATTTTTGTCTTTGTTATATTAATTTTGGTCCGACATTCTGTCTCTGACGCCAAATTTCGGTTTAGCCGTTTTGACTCCATATCACGATTATTAATTCTGGATGGATGCTTGGGCCTTGTTCGACATCAAAACAATATCGTGTGTGAATACTTGCCTTTCAAAATGAGATATTAAGGGTGTAGTACTGGTGAAAAATTGAGAAAACTACATAGGTACCTTTGAGAGGCCTTTACACAAAAACAAAGTCAAGTTAATATCTAATTTTCAGTTTTTCTTGAAAGATATCATCTTGGCTTTGACTCAGACCAGTTTCAACGCTTCTTTGTCATATGCATATAATTTTGCATATAATTTGCATGCATATAATTTGCATAAATTAGACCGTCAATAAAAAACAAGGAAAAACAAAGAACACATTTCTACTTCTATCTTCTATGTCACTTATCATTCTTTTCACACAAAACTTGGTACATGTATTATGCATGTGTTACTCTACTACCTGATGAGAGGATTTTGTGAAATTATGTCAAATGTTCACTAATTAGCTAATTATGCCAATTACCAGATAAAACTTGGTTGTCCTTCAATAAATCCACAATGGCTACTCCTATAAACAAAAGCCTTCATCATTTTAAAGGAAGTGATATTCTGAATATCCTGTCCAAATTTCAGCCCAAAAGAATGATGCAAATTAAAGTTATAACAAATTTCATGCATGCAAAATGCAAAATATTATATTGAATTGAATTGAAATTTGAATTTTTCAATATTTAGGGGTACTTATATGACCTCTAATAGCATGATTCTTGTTTATAAGACTATAAGGAAACTGTTCAGCTAAAAAGAAAAAAGAAAAATCAACTGTTCACCAGTACTACACCCTTAATGTCAACGAGGGCTTGCGTGCGTGCATGCGCTGTCTTTTTAGTGACTCGCTTCTGCTCACCGGGCACTTTTACCGTGCCGTTACTAGCGCAAGCATCCGATTCAAATAGTCTTTTGAACATAATTTTCAGTATTTAGACGAAAGAGTGGCAATTTCAAGATGATTGCCTAACCATAATTTTTATGTTCTTGAATGAAAACCAGACAACCGGTTCCTGAATGAATATTACGGAAATATCTTTTTTTTTTTTTTTTTTTTTTTTTTTTTTTTTTTTTTTTTTTTTTTTTTTTTTTTTTTTTTTTTTTTTTTTTTTTTTTTTTTTTTTTTTTTTTTTTTTTTTTTTTCTTTTTTTCTTTTTTTTTTTTTTTTTTTTTCTTTTTTTTTTTTTTTTTTTTTTTTTTTTTTTATTATTATACAATATCGAGGCTCGTGAAAGAGCGAACATTAATCACACAGAAAGACAGACCAACACATAAAACATATAACATAGGGAGCGGTAGACAAGATGGGGAGAGAGGGGGAAGGACACAAACACAACATTTGAGAGCAGGGACCGAGAGACATGGAGACATCGAGAGATCTGAGAGAGGGCGAGGGCTTTGGGGGGGGGGGCGTGGGAAGGGGGCAGTGGGAGAGGTATAAAACATATGGACACTGCCAGGACTTCCAGGAAAGAAGTTGGAATTTCAAACAAGGTGGATCTGGGGTGAATTAGCGGGGGTAGAAAAGATCAAGGTTTTGGATGGGGGAAGATAAGAGATGGTGGTGAACAGCTGTTTTAAAGACCTGGAGGGAGGAGTGGGATTGAAGGGAGTGAGGGAGTTTGTTCCAGAGGCGGGAGAAAAGAGGAATGAAAGAGTGAAGGTGAGCGGAGAGCCGAGATTTCGGCAGTTTAACCATCAGAGGGTTGCTGGCAGATCTTGTGCGACCTGTAGGAATATTTGGGGGACAGAGCACAGAGAGAGCTGGGGGTGCAAGGCCGGAGAGGAGTCGGTAGAAGACAGAAAGACCACCTACCTGCCTGCGGTGAGTGAGTGAAAGGCCCTCAGAGATAGCTTCATCGCGGGAGATTCCAATAATTCTGAAAGCTTTGGTTTCAACAGCGTGAAGCCGAGCTAGGTGTGAGGCAGGAGCACCGGCCCATAGGGGAGAACAGTATTCCATTGAGCTGCGGATGAAAGCCTTGTATGTGGTGAGGAGCTCAGGTGTGCCGAGGAAGGACTTCGCACGACGGAGGATGCCCAGTCGGCGACTGGCTTTGGAGGCCAGCTTGGAAATGTGGTTTTCCCAAGAAAGATCATGGCAGATAGTGAGACCCAAAATCTTGAGCGACAGAACTTCTTGGAGAGGATTGTTGAGAAAGTAGATGGGAGGGTTGTCCAGTCGATCTTTTCGGAGAGACATAGTAAGAGTGTGAGATTTGTCAGGATTGAAAGACATGTTCCACTTGTTTGACCAGTCTGTGATTTTGTCCAGGTCTTCAGAGAGTGAGGAGGCAGCAGACTGCCGATCTGAGGGAAGAGGAATGGAGCGGCAGAGAGTGGAGTCATCAGCAAAGAGATAGAGAGGATTTTCGAGAGAGTCAGAGAGATCATTGATGAAGACCAGAAAAAGCACAGGGCCCAGAACACTGCCTTGGGGAACTCCAGCCTGAACAGGAAGAGGAGATGAGAGAAACCCATTCAGGGCCACACGTTGACGACGACTAGAGAGGAAGTCCGCCAGCCATGCGTGGAGATTTCCATGGATACCAAAGGAGGAGAGTTTGGTGAGCAGAGCGGGGTGCCAGACCGTGTCGAAGGCACGTGATATGTCGAGGGAGACAGCTCTAATTTCCTGTTTGGCATTGAGGACCTCCATCCATTGTTGAGACAGCAGAAGCAGCATGTCCAGAGTAGAGTGACCTGGTCTGAAACCAAATTGATGATCAGAGATCAAGCCATTGGAGAAGAGGAAAGATTTCATATCAGAAGCAATGATGGATTCCATGACTTTGCTGATAATTGGGAGAAGGCTGATTGGTCTGTAGTTGCTAGGATCTGTTTTTGCACCTTTTTTGTGCAAAGCGGTGATGTTGGCTGATTTCCAAGCAGATGGCAGTTGACCTTGAGCAAAAGAGAGGGTGAAGAGAACAGAGAGAGGGTGAGATAGAGCAGCAGAGCAGGATTTTAGGACCCGTGGGCTGATGCCGTCGGGTCCAGTTGCAGAATCAGAGTCGAGGGTTGACAGAAACTTTTCCACCTTGTCAGGAGGAAAGGACACGGAGTCCAGGAGCAGCAGGGTACGACTGGGTATGGTGGGTACAGAGAGGGATGGGTTTGGGACACAAGATTTAGAGGCAAACACACAGTTGAGGCATTCAGCTTTTTCACGTGCGGAGTCAGCTGTGTAGCCGTTTGAGGTAAGGGAGGGGATGGAGGGGGAACAAACACCAGAAACGGATTTGACCAGACGCCACCAGGATTTGGAAGAGGGAGACAGATAAGAGAGTTCGGTCTTGAGAACGGAGAGATATTGTTTCCTGGCTCTCCTGAGGGTGGATACACACTTGTTTCGGGCTTTGTGAAAGGAAATGAGATTTCCTTCCGTTGGATTTGCTTTCCAGGAGACGAAGGCAAGTTGTTTCTGGGCAACAGCCTCACCACAAGATTCCGTGTACCATGGACGGGAGGAAGGGTATGACAATTGAAGACGAGATGGGATAAATCTGTGCATGAGAGAGAGCAATTTACTTTGGAAGAATTCCCAGGATGAGTTGATGTCAGAGGTGGTAGAGATGGGAGACCAGTCCAGATGATTGATGGCTGCTTGAAGACCGTGCCAGTTGGCCTGAGTGAAATGCCAGACTCGTCGACGCTGAGCAGGCTCCCTGAGGATGGTCAGAGAGATGTCCACTTTAACAAGGACATGATCAGATGTTCCGATCGGAGCAGAAGAAGAGCAGTAGACATTTTCAGGGAAGTTAGTCATAACCAAGTCCAGAAGAGAAGATGTTCCGTTGACTGAGATCCAGGTCGGGAAATTGACAGATTGTGTCAGTCCCAGTGAGTCGCAGAAGTCCTTTGCTGAGGAGCCATGGCTGGTGAGAGAGGTACCCACACCCAGCCAACTGGCATGATGACAGTTGAAATCACCACATATGAGGAAGAGAGAGTTGGGATGAGTAGATAGAAGTTGGTCCATATCATCAGACAGCGAGATGTAGATGGAGTCATCACTGTTTGGTGGACGGTACAACACACATATGAACAAGAGGTGGGAGCGAAGGGGAAGCCGTAGCCAGAGGTATTCCTGGGGGTGAGGTGGAGAGAGTGCAGTGCAGGGCGAGTGAGGAAGAGAGTTTTTGATAAAGATAGCAACCCCGCCTCCAGGACGAGGCTCAGGTCTATCATACCGGAGGAGGGAGTAGCCCGGGAGAGATACTATGGAATCAGAGACATCATAAAGGAGGAAAGTTTCTGTTAAGCAGATCACGTCTGGTTTGACAGAAGCAACCTGTATGGAGAGATCGGTTAAGTTTGCACGAAGGCCCCGGATGTTTGAGGTCCATACCGTTAATGAAGAGGAAGGGGGAGCATCAGATACAGAACAGGGGGGAGGAGGGGTAGGGTAAGATGTGGAAGAGGTGGAAGAGGTAGGGAGAGCTGTTGAAGGTGTGTCAGAGATTTCAGAATAGCTCGGAGAAAGGGAAGGATGGGGCGGACAAAAGGTTTGATGGTGATTGGGTGAGCCACAATGAGGTGTTATTTGAGGAGGGGGAAGAGCGAGGCAGAAGGTTGGGGGAGATGGAGGTGAGAGTTTGAAGGGGGAAGAAGCGGGGAGGACGCTTTGAGGAGGGGGAGTGAGCGGGGGGAAATAGAGAAGCAATGAGGGTGGGGAGATTTGAAGGGGAGGGGTGAGGGGGGAGTTTGGGAGGGAAGGGACAAGGGGAGGGATTTGAAAGGGATGGGATATGGGGGCGTCTTGGCGGGGAGGGGTGAGGGGGTAGTTTAGGAGGGAGGGGGCAAGGGGGGAGATTTGAAAGGGATGGGTGATGGGGAAGATTTGGAGGGGAGGGGTGATGGGGAAGATTTGGAGGGGAGGGGTTATGGGGAAGATTTGGAGGGGAGGGGTGAGATTGGATTTTTGAAAGTGTACGATTTATGGGAAACGAACATTTATTGCAAAATGAGTTTCTTGTGACCTTCGAGTTAAAAATACGTTTAAGGACGCTGGATGGAGGATGGAGTGCAGGAGAGTTTAGGGAATGTAGAACAAAGGCACTATAGGAGATGGATATTTTTTTTGGGATGAATTGATTTGGTGAGCAAGTCGAAAGCAGCCTTTTAAAGAAGAAGAAGAAAAAGGTGTTATAAAATATGACGGAATACATAACTTGAGGGGAAAGTGTAAACATTGAGGGTTAATGAGTGAAAACTATCTGGGGAAATGGGGGAGAAACACGTGGTCGAAGAACGAACGAACGAATAAGAATGAATAAACGAATGAGAACAGAGAAGGAAATGTTTTTTTTGTTTTTTGTTTTTTGAGTTGAGATTTACACAAGGAAGTAGGCTATGGGTGAAAAGCCTGGGAATACAGAGAACGAAAGTTATTGGATCACAAACGACGGACCACTGAGAGAAAAACAAAGCCTCAAGGTTGTACAGTGCACACTGTACAAGGCCTTGCTCGCGACACGGCAAACAGACGATCAATTTATGAAAGATAAACACCGAGAAACAACCAAAGTTGCACACAATAACTTCACACACCGAAAGATAAATACAGTTTCGACAAAATACAATTGTGAACAGACTTAACTTCGAAAAACGTGGAGACCGTGTGGAGCTTCGAAAATCCCTGCCGCCGTCTCCAAGATCTCGCGAGATCTCCTGTTCAAGGCTCTTGCTGAGCCCAAAAATGTCGATGCTGCAAACGTTGCGACTGCAAAGAGATTTCAATTGAGACGACTCGTTACTGACGACAATGCGATGCCCTGTTGGCCGAAACGCCCGGAACGACTTGAAGCCCTTGAGGAGAAAGACCGTGCGTCTCGATCGCGTGTCCCAAGCAATATAGGAAATACATGAAATATCTGTGGATGAGACTGAGATGCGTTGATATCATATCACTTCCTGTTAATACAATTAGCGGCCACAATGAATATATAAACACACACAGTTCAAGTTTTTGTAATAGATGCAAAAATCTAGTCCTGGAACCAAACAAACAATATATTTATGACAGCCCTCACATCTCAAGTATCTCCAATTCCCCCTACCCAGCATGATTAAATTAAATATCATTTAAAACTTACCCTGTGCATTCACAAGCCCCAGACTAGTAGCGATCCGTCAGGGGTTTGTGTAGCACACGCCCGTCCAATTGGACCTTGCGCCGACCCACATGGTCAGGAGTTTGCAGTACGAGCCGCTGCCCATTCGGTGAGCTGAGAAAATTTCCAAGGTCTTTCGTCATGCAGAGGCGCAGCCTTTTCTGTCAGGTACATTTCCAAGTATTTTCAACTTATTTCAAAGCTTTGTGAGCCATTTTTAGTAACAATCCATATCTCCCACACACACATAATGTTTTGTTTTTCTCTATCGAAATTTATTCCGTACCATCACCAGAGGAGAGGGTATTGCATTTGGGTCTGTTTGTTTGGCTGTCTGTCTGTCTATCTGTCTGTTTGTTCACACAGAGTGAGTATGCTTTTCTCTGCAACCGTTGGTCCGATTGCCAAGAAATTTTCACCATAGGAGCGCCTCCTCCTGTAGAAATATTTAATGATAATTATGACATCATATGTCACATGATACGGGCTCCATCTTGGAAAAACCGAAAAACGTTGTACCTCTATATCGATGAAACCGCTCCATGGAAAAAAAATTAAACGTCTCGTCAAGTACTCATAATGGGGAACAACATATATCCAAAATGATACCATTGGTGCCTTCATTATGACGTCATAATTAGACAAGGAGAACGCTTAATCTGGTCAGTTTGAAATTTATTGAGCGTGGTCTACACAAAAATGACATGGGAGAATTTAATTGATGACGTCATTGGTCACATGTTTTGGCAGGCATATTGGATTGAACATAAATCTACATAGTCAGTAAACCACACAAACACAGCAGCTAATCAACGCCACACAAACACGTCCTGGCGAGGGTCTGCAATCTCTGATTACTCTTTCTTGTTCATTTTTGTTATGCCAATATACAGACTTGGCATTTAATATGGAATATTTTTTTTTTTCTTGACTTGGGTTTACTTTCTGAACTCAGTATATCAATCTGGTGAGTATCTTTTACCCTTCGGTGATGTCATTGTTGAAAGAACCATGTCATTGATTGTCTTTCGCAGCAAGAAGTCAATAACAGGATTATATCACAGGTGGCGTGACAAAATGTAAGGACAGGTACATTTGACGATTGGCTTCACAATCGGGTATATAAGGGTTGTTGCGTTCTGTATTAGTGGAAAACAACTGCTGCACGTCTACAAAAGTTATTGTCGCTTCCTCTGGAGATGGTCCGTCAACTTGACAATGCTGTTTGTCATGGAGTGGTGGCTTTACGAAATTCTGGCATGAAACAGCGTGCTATTGCTCGGCAGTATGGCATCACTCATGGTCAGGTGTAAAAGATCCTGAAACGAAATGCTCAGAGTGGTGTCCCTACTCCAATACCGAGGCCAGGACGTCCATGCAGAACCACAAGGAGAGATGATCACCAGCTGCACCGGTTAGTCTGCAATGGCCGTACCAAGTCAGCTAATCGGCTTAGGGCTGAGTGGCAGCAACTGACAAATGTGCCTGTATCCAGAAGGCTAGTCAACCAACGACTGGTTCAAGCAGGCTATCATGCCAGGCGTCCCCTGAGAAAGCCACGCTTGACCAGACAACACAGCCAGCACCGATTGCAGTGGGCCAGAGAGCACCGTCAATGGCAGCCAGGACACTGGAATCACGTGACCTTCAGTGACGAGTCTAGATTTCTGGTCTATGGTCAAGATGGCCACGTCCGAGTGCGCAGACAAATGCATGAAGCCCACAACGAAGATTGTATAGTGCCAAGAGTCCAAGCTGGAGGTGGTGGGGTGACCGTTTGGGCTGCTTTTCATGCAGGGGGCAAAACTGACCTGGTTGTTCTGAATGGAAACCTGAACCAGTTCAAGTGCAGGGTCATTCTGGAAGAAACATTGCTTCCATTTGCTCGTGCAGCCTTTCGAGGAAACTTTGTCTTCCAAGATGACAATGCACGGCCTCATCATGCTCGCATGATCCAACACTTTCTTGCTGACCGTGGTGTAGAGCATATGGAGTGGCCTGTCATGTCCCCGGATATGAATCCGATAGAGAACTTGTGGGCAGAATTTACACGTCAAATCGACAACTTGGACCAGCAGCCCACCTCTGTGCGTGAATTGCAGCAGACTATTGTCACTGCATGGCAAGTGTTTCCTGTCCAAACCTTGGCAAATCTCGTGAACAGCATGCCTCAATGTGTACGTGCTCTCCTCAATGCTCGTGGGGGTTACACGAAGTACTGAACTGTAATTTTACTGTCCTTAATCCCAGTCATGATTTAGCTTTTGTTTTTGTTGAATTTTTTTTAGCCGCATCGCAAGACGCTGGTCATAGCGTGCCCTCTGCTGTCGTTGTTGTTGTTGTTCTTCTTGTTCTTCTTCTTGTTCTTGCAGAGAAGACAAAACCTCAAAGCTCCACCCATTCTGGGAACCATAGCTCCAGCCATTGTGGGAGAGGCTTCATATAAACAAATATCCACCATTTTATTAACTCGCATAGCTTTGAGGCCTGTTTTGTAGGCCTGTGGTGTCTTCCTCTCTCACACAGTTTTATTTCAAATCAAATTCGATATATCATTTCATTTTTCACAGTCGCTAACATAGTTTTAGACTCGGTTGAAAAAAAACTGGAGGGAAAATCCGATGAAAGTTGCCCTTTATAGAACGAAATGAATTCTCAAAGGCCTGTAACTTCAAGTCCATTGAGATATTTTTTTTTTAAATCGCGGCATGGTCAGTCATACACCGCCCGAAATAAGAGATGGGAAAATGCCGAGATATATATATTTTGTTTAAATCGCGGCATGGTCAGTCATCCACCGCCCGAAATAACAGACGGGAAAATGCCAAGATATATTAAAAATTCGTCCATTTGATGACAATCGTCACGATTAAATATTTAATTTATACGTCGTCACAATAATGTGGAGAGAGGAGCATAGCTTCGTTCACGTGTCGCCACACACGGGAAATTGCCGAGATATATTTTTTTTAAATCGCGGCATGGTCAGTCATACACCGCCTGAAATAACAGACGGGAAAATGCCGAGATATATTAAAAATTCGTCGCCACACACGGGAAATTGCCGAGATATATTTTCACTTTGCACAAAAATAACATCAAGTAATCGAATCAATAGGAATGTCCTGTGCCTATAACATCGACATTATAGGCACAGCTGCATCTAGGCATTGTGTAACATCGACGCGGCTTTTGTTTTAATTAAAACTTTTTGTACTTGTTTTGGCTAATGTGCAAAATAAAGAGATACTTCTGGAAAACGTACAGAAGTTTAACACAGTACTGTCCGTGAATTGAGTTCGATATCAGTTGACATCACTTTCAAGGATCAATTTATTTGCTTCGAAATGTCAAATGTGGTTTTTGTTTCTTTTAAAGGTCACATGAACAAAATCTAGAATAATTTCAACATAATTCCAATGAACTTTTGGTTCTAAGTCATCTTGAAAAGTAAGTTCACCCCCACAAAAAAAATATTCCATATTAAATGCCAAGTCTGTAGATGTTAGAGCACAGCTGCTGGGCATGCAGTGCACATTTTTTGTGAGATTGTGATGCCATGTCAGACACCCCTTTAGATCCTCATCTTGCCACCAGCTTATGGGACAATATTTGTACAATCAGTAAATGTTCAGCATTTTATGATCTTACGGCACTGCTTTCCTTTGCACGTCAATCACCCTTCCTCAAGCTTAGCCTAGATGTGTGCTTGCATATTGCTGAGCTCCATGACAGGCCCACACATCCATTCGTATGCAGCACGTGAATCATTACTTGCAGGGGTGCAGCGATCCGTTGATCTAGTGCCCCTCGTAGGTTAGAGCAGGAATTTGGAATTTGTTAAGGGTGCTGGTGATAGCTCGCCGACTCTTCACGAAGTATACCATTGGATCGTTAACGTCCACAAACTAATAGTCTAGTAGGAAGACTAGGTCCCCCTGCACCCCCCGGAGATATACTTCTAATCAGTGTTTCTAGATTGGAAACAATGTGTAGAAAATGACTAGCTATGGCCCCAAGCTGAAAAAATGTCCCACATACCATTTTTATGCAAATTACTGCTGCCATTATCAAAAAAACGATTTTTGACATATCTCAGCCAATATTGCAGATAATTGAAAAATGAAGGTGTCTAGACCCATGTTTTGAAGGGCATAGATCATGATAGAACTATTCATAACATGATTACATGTGTCTATGGTATACTAGTATGCTAATTAGTGCTTTATTTACAAAATAATCACAGTTTTACGAAATAATAGACTCATATTAAGGTCCGTCTGCACAGACGTTAACACAAAGTTTTATTTTTCTAAATATTACAACTGTCAAAATAGTCCTAGCACTCAATGTGACCACTCTTCTCTTGCTTGTTTTAGATAAACATCATTAGCATTAGTGATTCTACACTGAGTCAGTCATCATCATTTTCATCGAAATCGTCAGAGTCAAACTCTTCTTCTCCTTCCTCTTCCTCCTCCTCTTCGTGCTCTCCTGTGTTCAGAAGATCCACCAGTGAGGTTGGTAGGATGGGACCACTGGACCACATTGGTTTCAACAGTCCTTCATCAGTCCTTATCCATCCTTGCTCCTCATAAGGTTTTGGCTTTTCGATGATAGGTTGATCGGCTCTTTTGTACAATGCTACGCGGTGGTTCACACGCTGGATGTGCGGCTTCAGGGCAGACTGGCATGGAGGAAGGCGAGCCAGATCAACCTTGGACTTGGATGTGAGGGTCTTGTCCTCTCCCACCATTTTTCGTAGCAGCTTGGCACGGACAATGTCCACTGATGACTCGCGACTCTGGCCGTACATCACACAGGTGAATTTTTCTAACTGCCTCTCCACCTCAGGGTTGGCATCCCAGTTGTCACCCAGTTCACCGAATGCCCTGTGAAACCTGGGATTCTTCTCCAGCTTTTTCAAGGGCCCGACTTTTCCCTTCCCTTTGAAGGCACTGGTGCAGTCTTCTCCGCTGAACACATAGTACCCCAGGAGAGTGGCACAGTAGTCCTCTCCCAGGGATTCTGCCAGCTCAGAGACGTTGACAAGTTGGCGATGCTTCCCTGACCCTGTATCCAGGTACACCGTCAGCTTGATGTTGTGGGCATGGTGGAGCAGGATCAGGAGGATGTCTGTGTCCGGTATTCTGACTACAGCGTTCTTGTATCCGATGGTAGCAGCATGACCTCCTGCACCATGATTCCTCCAGCACTGTTTACAATGTTGCTGCCGTGCACACTGGTAGTGGTTTTATTCAAGTTGTCCCACTCACAGTGGAATACAAGGTTGCCCTCTCCTGTCACAATTTGTGGTGTACGATAAGTTGAGACTTCATCCAGGACCTTGGCGAGAGCAGTTTCCAACTCCAAGGCGAAATCGTAGCTCTCAGAGTGTCCAAGCCTGTGTAGTATTGTGGTGAGCTGTTTGCTTCGGAACAGGTGCCTTACAGTCACACAGAGGAGAATGTGCTTTGGTAACTTCCATTTTCCATCTGACACTGCACGGCACAGATCTTGTCCAATGGAGAAGACCAGACGCTTCACCTTTTCTGTCTCGATGCCCTCCTTGCCAGTCATTAGCACGCTGAGAAAGCGGACAAGGTCTGGAGGTAGGATGTCTTCAGGATTGAGCTCCATGTCTTCAGCTGTTGGTGGCCATGGTTGGTCTTTACACTCTCTGAAAGCCTGTAGAATACCCTGGCGAAGTTGGAGGGCAACATTTTGGTTCTTGTTTGTGCTTCCGAGTGTGAATGCTCGTGCGAGAGCATTGGAAACTGTTATGTTTGAGCTGTGCACAAGCCAGAAAGAAATGACATCACATTTGTCATGATCAACCTTCGTGAAGTGGATATGCTCCTTGATTGGGTCATTCTGTAGGCGTTTCAGTAGTTTCTCTGACCGATAATTTGAGTTCTCATATCCATTCAGTTTCAGTTCCTCGACATAGAGCAAGCGCAAGGAAGAAAGCTGTAGAACTTTATTCTGCTGGATGACCTGGGTTTGAATGTGTTCCAGTACTGAGTTGAATGCCTTTTCATGGGCGGCTGACATGCAAGCCTGCTCCTTTGGTGCTTCGGCTCTGTGAATCGCACGCTCATAGTTGTAGAATGCTGTGCGGAAAGCTTTAAAACATGACGGATGGTGTTTGGCCTCACATGCAAAGAGGTCTTTGTTTTTCACCTTTCGATGGAGTCGATAGAGACCCATTTTCTCAGCCCGTGTTTCGATTTGCTCCCATGCATTTTCTTTGTTTTTAAAGGATGGGAAGGTTGTAGGCCTCTCAGTATTGCGATGAGCATCTTTGGTCTCAACTTTCTCACAAAATATACACTCTGGCGGGAAGATGGGTTCAGCAGAACCTCCTGGTTTACGAGGAGAGTGATGCCATGATGAGGTTGATGGCCCTGGTTCTGTATCATCTCCCAGACGATGAAAGTGGCGGACAAAGTGCTTATAACACTTGCTGTGATATCCTACTCTTTCTAGGTCATCAGGAAGAGTTGCCGGGATCTGATCACATACTGATTGCATACGACATGGGGAGTCATGCGGTTGGTTGAGACGTCTATCCCGGATCTTTTGAAGCAGTTGCAGTTTTTCTGAAGCAGATCCTTTAATTTTACGGAGGGGCGTGAAATCCCCATGATCAGACATGGATGGTACATGAAGGATGCATGTAGGAGGAGAGCTTTGGGCTGCAGGTTCTACACTCCGTTTTCTTTTGGGCATGCTTGCTGTCGATGTCTACCATCACTGTTAAATGACAAATAAGAAATCACGAATGATGTTAAAAGTGCCTGTGAAAGGAGGCTCTGAGTTTTCAGTGAGGTAACAGAGGTTCTGAGTCATGTTCTACACTAGGGTACTTTTTAGCTGACTAAACCATGTTTAGTGGCATCAAAAGTGCTAATAGCTAAAACATCTAAATTCTTCCACACTAACGTTAGCTATCTAGGCCAATGAAACATTGTGCTAAGTTACTGTAGCTAGCTCAGCTGTCGTGCCTCTTTCTGGTTCAATTCATATACAGAAGTCAACAGATATGTCTCATGTTTGGCATTAACAAAAGTTTAAGTTACACCGACATTAGGAACATACTGTACATAGATGAGGCTAGCTTTAACGTTAGCTAACATGGTGCTAGCTGGCTCAGCTGTTATTCTGCCTGTTTATGATTTCATGCAGAAACTGAAGTCAAGAGTGTGAGTAACATTATAGTTAGCATCTTACCTGGCTAGATTGGAGGATGAATACCAAGAACAACACACAGATGGAATGGAAGACTGAACTTTCAACTGAGGTATTCAATAACATCAACGTTACCAATTGATACGAGCGCGCGACATTACCAATTGATACGAGCGCGCGAGCGCGCATGTTACATGGATGGAAATGTAAAATGGCAGCTATAGCAGCACTAATTTGGATCTCTAGTCTGTCATTTCTGCACTGTGATTGGATAACATAAAAAAATATGTTTGGGAGTTAACAGCAGGAGTTGGTAGATTTTACGTGGGCTGGGTGAGAAACCTTTAAATAAGCAAGTGAAAATCTCTCGCAATACAAAGTCAATGGTGGGAAGAAAAGTTGAGTGGTACCAATGTTACTGCCAATGTCCCGCCCCTATGCAAGACTCAGGAGCATCTTGTTGACATTTAACCTTGAAAATACCTGGGTTTAGACCCCTTATGTACCATGTTAAGTTATCTGCAGTATTAACGTATCCTTATCATTTGTAAAACTGATTATTTTGTAATTACAGCATTAATATGCATACTAGTATACCATAGACACATGTAATCATGTTATGAATAGTTCTATCATGATCTATGCCCTTCAAAACATGGGTCTAGACACCTTCATTTTTCAATTATCTGCAATATTGGCTGAGATATGTCAAAAATCGTTTTTTTGATAATGGCAGCAGTAATTTGCATAAAAATGGTATGTGGGACATTTTTTCAGCTTGGGGCCATAGCTAGTCATTTTCTACACATTGTTTCCAATCTAGAAACACTGATTAGAAGTATATCTCCGGGGGGTGCAGGGGGACCTAGTCTTCCTACTAGACTATAAACCTAGCAGACAGCACATCCAGTTTAACGTCCATCGGAGGCATGGTACAATGGTACATACATTGATGTACCATTGTCCATGTGAAACACGATAAAATTATAGATCCTCTCCACAACAGTCCAGCCAACTTCAAATTATAGGGAAAATTAATTGAATCCATTAATCATATCTGACATCAAATGTTTCTTTTTCTCAAATGATGTGATCTTGCAGTTTTGGATTTCTTCCCAGCCACTCAAATTTGGATATACTGTACTGGTGCTTCTCTTTCAACAGCATATGGAGGTGCTGAATCTCAAGCAACAAGTTTGGGGAATGTTGCTGGACATACTTGCGGAATTTGAAACAGTCTGGCACAATTGGAGCACTGTTCACACCTGTATAACTGTGGCAATTGAAACAGTCTGGCACAATTGGAGCACTGCTCACTCCTTTAGTTTGTTGCCCTCGTTTTACTCTTGTCCCTCATGGATTCTGTGGAATCTAAAGCATCACTGGCATCTCCCTCAAAGAAGCAGAAGTGCAGGGCCTGATGCTCTCACATCACTGATAGGTCAGTACCACCTCGCTATCACTCTCACTCCCCTCTGATCTTTCATCCCTCCATCCTTTCCCAGTCCATATACATTCTTCCGGCAACCCGCTCCTTGTGAAATATAGCCTTACTGCTCACCTCCACTCTTTTACCACTTCAACAACTTCCTTCTTCAGTCTATCAATCCACCTTTTCCCTCCAGGGTTTCAAGCTGGCTGTATGCCAACACCTCAGATGACCCTCCATCCCCAAACCGTGATTTTTCTTCCCTATCCTCATTAACCCTCCCCTACCTCTCCATATGTACTTGCAGGATTTGTTTGCTTTCCTTTTCTCTCTCCTCCTCCTGTTATCTCCTTCGTCCATCAAATTGGTGTCCCACTGCCCTCATCTTCCAAGATATACTTTCTTTTGTGGTTGGCAATTGGCAATTTTGTGAAGATTTTATAACTTTTTAAGAGCAGACTAAATGGATGGAAATTCTTGAGGTCAAACTTGTCTACTTTTTATCTCTGCCACCGAAGGTGGACGAAGGTTATGTTTCCGCCTCTGTTTGTGAAAAGGATATCTCAAAAAGTTGGAAAGATTCGGACGAAACTTGGTGGACATGTTGTGTGTGTGTGACAAGAAAGAATCGATTCGATTTGGGGGAAGATCCGGATCCGAGAATTTTGTTGAGTGGTTATCCACCATTGAGGGATTGGAGCAAAAATGATATATAGCATCATATCTCAAAAACCTATGGACGAGTTTTGATAAAACTTGGTGGATGAGTTGGTTAGGTGACAAGAACAAGCCAATTCCATTTTGGTTCAGGTACGAATCCAGATCCGGTCTATCAGTGGGATACAAAACAATTTTGTGGATACAATTTTGTGGATACAAGTGGCATACAAAAACATTTTTCCCTCATGGAATCTCCCGCGATGAAGCTAACTCCAAGGGCCTTTCACTCACTCACCGCAGGCAGGTTGGTGGTCTTTCCGTCTTCTACCGACTCCTCTCTGGCCTTTCCCCCCCAGCCCTCTCTGGGCTCTGTCCCCCAAATATTCCTACAGGTCGCACAAGATCTGCCTGCAACCCTCTTATGGTTAAACTGCCAAAATCAAGACTTTCTGCTCACCTTCACTCCTTCATTCCTCTTTTCTCCCGCCTCTGGAACAAACTCCCTCACTCTCTTCAATCCCAATCCACCCTCCAGGTCTTTAAAACAGCTGTTCACCACCATCTCTTATCTTCCCCCATCCAAAACCTTGATATTTTCTACCCCCGCTAATTTCGGTCCCCTTGTGTTTTATACTTCTCCCACCCCCCCCCCCCCCTTCCCACGCCTCCTGCCCCCCAAGCCCTCTCCCTCCCACACTTCTCCCTGCTCTCAAATGTTGTGGTTGTGTGCTTCCCCTTCTCTCCCCATCTTGTCTTCCGCTCCCTCTTTTTGTATATTTTGCTTGTCTGGTTGATTTGTTTGTGAAATAAATGTTAGCTCTTTCACGAGCCTCGATTCGGTATACAAAAAAAAACAAAAAAAGAAAAAAACTGTTCAGCCTAGCGGAGGTATGCGCTGTACCGAGAGCTGTTCCAGTTACGTGTATTAGGGGAATGTTTAACACATTAAAGACACTGTCAATTGTTCGTCAATTTACTTTGGAGTAGTTTACCTCCACCTTTGATTGCGTCTCAAACAATTTCATCTTCTCTGCGGTCTTTCCCTTTTTCATTCCTTTTGAAGCAAACCTAATCTCATTGGTCGTCACTAGTGGGATGGCTTCATTGGTTTTGGTCGTGCTTGAGATGGCAGTAAATTTGATTTTCTCAGTGTAAAGTTTGTTCATGTAATTCTTCAGCACACTTAATGACACAATGTCGGTTTGGGTTATTCGTCGTATTCTTCATTTACGTAAAAAAAAATAAAAAATCCGTAGACTGCATGTATGCTGTCAAGCTTTTGCTCTTCTCTCTAAAAATCACTTTTTCAATTCTTCTTGTGTTGAACATTTATGTCTTTTTAATTTCTTCCTTCAAGTTTTGTTTAAACGTTTCAACATTTTTATGCCTCCGCTCCCTGAAGGTGGCCGGAGACATTACGTTTTCGGGATGTCTATCCGTCTGTTCATCCGTACGGGCTAAACCTCGTTTTTCTCTTTCTCAGCAACATGTCCGATTGAGACGAAACTTTCAGGGTAGGAGTGACACCCATGCAGAATGTTTTTGTGAAAATTGTGACATCATAGCTCACGATGTTTGGCGATTCACGAATCGATATCACGATTCATTAATGTGTGTGCCAACCTGTCTACCAGTATTAGTTGGTGTACGTTAAAGATCTCTAAGGTGTCCTTCACAAACATCGGTGAGCTTTCACCAGCACCTTGAACAAATTCCAAACTGCTGCGCTACCCAGGAGAGGGCATTCCATCAGTGGCACAGTCATGCCCGAAGCCAATGATGCGACCCCACCGCCTGGTGCTGCATACGAACGAAGTAAGACGAAGACCACCATTTTGTTCGTCGATGGTAATATTTGTCAACCTCTGTTTTGCCCTCCAAATGGTAAAATCTGGTACAAGTTCAGATCAATTGGGAATTCTATTTTCATTCTTGCAATCTGTTTTATGTGAAATATCAGTGTAACAAGTGGCGTAGTGATGGGGGGGGTGGGGGGGCTGAGGGGGCGACCGTACCAGGCGTGAAGTGGATGGGGCGCCAAATGACACACTCAAAAAACCCTTTTCATGCTCCATTTGGTTGTATTGTATATAAATTATAATACAACGAACTCGTGAAATCACGAGAAACAACTTTCAGAACCACGTTTTACAGTTTAAACTCCGTGCTACATGTCAATGTGTCAGGTTGATGTTTACAAATTTTTAATTTTTTTTGTATACAAGATCGAGGCTCGTGAAAGAGCTAACATTAATCACACAAAAAGTCAAACCGACACATAAAACAAAAAATAAGGGAGCGGTAGACAAGATGGGGAGAGAGGGGGAAGGACACAAACACAATATTTGAGAGCAGGGACAACGGGAGAAATGTGGGAGGGCTTTGGGGGAGGTGGGAGAGGTATAAAACATATGAACACTGCAAGGACTTCCAGGAAAGAAGTTGGAATTTCAAAAAAACAAACATCCGGATTCCCTTTTTTCCTAATTCCTATTTTTATCACCTCGCACAGTAAATAAATCCGTGTTCCGGTGTTGGTAATTATCAGGCTGCCTGCTGCATAGATCTCCTATCTTGTATAATGAGGTTTAATATGCACTCTGTAAAATGGAGATCACCCATTGGACCAAGCGATGGAGGGGTGTAACTGTTGGGCGTTTATTTCTCACGCGTTGATCAGATCCAGATGTCTCGCGGCGCCGTACAGCCCAATTAGCGACGTCCAGGAGCACGTGTCATGTTAGCGTCATGAGTCATGACGTATGACGTAGACATGTGTTTGAGGGGAAAAGCGAAGGTGCTGGCACTCCAAGGGTCTGAACACAAAGGTAAACGTGGTGAGAGTGAGCCGCCTCAGCGAGTGTGATGAATAGGAAGGAAACCCGAGAGGTGGCACAATCACCTTCCAGCTGTCCAGTCTGGGTTTGAATCCCGACGTAACTATAAAGTGTTATCCTGGTGTTTAACTGGAGGGTCATTCATCAGTGTGCGCCATCCCTCAGATGGCCATTAAGCTGGCCGTCCCTTCTGTCGGCATTAGGTGATGGATGTTAAGCTGCCCGTGCCTTCCTGACTAGTTAGTTAAGCTCACTAATATGATTTTTGTTCTTAATATTACTAGTACTAGGGCATTGCCCGTACTATATCTATATCTAAAATTATATCCCCCCCCCTCTATTTACATGAAATGGTTTGGTCCAAAGCGAACGGCTTGCGAGTACGGTGACAATCCCCCCCCTCTATTTACATGCAATGGTTTGGTCCAAAGCGAACGGCTTAATAAATGCTTTGTCACAATGTTATCATTGTTTTTGTTATTATCCTCGCCAGAGGAGAGGGTATTGCATTTGAGTCCGTTTGTTTGTCTGTTTGTTTGTCCGCACAGAATAAATATGATTTTCTCAGCAGCCGTTGGTCCGATTGACATGAAATTTTCACCATCGGTGCAACTCCACCTGTAGAATTTTTCAATGACAATTATGACGTCATAGGTCACGTGGTTCGGCCGCCATCTTGGAAAAATCGAAAAAAATTGCACCTCTATATCTCGGAAAGCGCTGAATAGAAAAAATTGAGGCATGGCTCATTGTAAAGAACTCTCCATGGGGAATAAAATATGTTAATCATAGGTGCCTCCATTATGACATCATAATTCGACAAATACAAAACTTCATCCGATCAAGATGAAATTTCTTGAGCATCATCTAGGAATAAATTAGTTCAGAAAAAAAATAATGATGACGTCTTCGGTCACGTGGTTCGGCCGCCATATTTGTTTTAACACAAAAGCCTTAAAAACCACTGAAAATACATCCTGGCGAGGGTTTGCAATCTCTGATTGGTCTTTTTCTTGTTTATTTTGTAATAGGAATACCATGCCTTGGAAAGACCCATTAAACTGCTCTATACACCTTAACATGGCACGTGTTTAGAAACATAGGAATTCTTCCGGATTCTTTGTTGTTAATAAGCCTAATCATCTCAGGAGATCATAACTAAATATATTCTTCTTTTCAGGGCCCTGTTGCTGATCCCTCTGGGGAAGTTTGGAGCTCTTTCATATGGCCCCCCAATGGGGATTTCTGGATATGTCAGTGCCTGCAGGGGGTGATATTTTTGACCTTCACCCCGAGCGCCAACACAAACCATCACTCCGCCATTGACTGTAGCCCTTTACCATAGATGGCCACTGCTTGTATCAAAATGGTTTTGCACAGTCACATCTGCTCATAAAACCTTCTTTTTGGGACAAATTCAATCATAAAAAAAAAAAAATTGGTTTCTCCATTTTGGACTTTCTTTTTCTTTATTCCTTCCTTTTGAAGAAGGTGTTCATAATGTAGAATATTCTTTGCAGCAAATCCCACCAATTTGCTTCCTCGTCAATTTATTTTTGCCGATTCGGAGATTTCCGACAGCTTCATAGTCTTTTTGTTCTGTTATTCACTTTTGCACTGAGGTCAGCCATAATGGCCTTGTATTCTGTTGGTTTAGTCAGAAATTCTGAAAGACTTTCAGATTACAGTCATTCATCCATTTAAAAATCAACTGGACCGTTCGGTCAGACATACTCTTGTAAGAAAACATTTCCAGCCAATTCGGGTTTTATCAGGAATCCAATTCCACAAATATATTCCTCTTTGTTAGGGCGTCATCATTTCTCCTTTTTGTTTTATTTCACCAAATATATTGATGTTGAAATCTTACAGGTTTGTCAGATATTCTCCACCTGAAAGGTTTCATCCTGTATGCTTACAAAGGTCCAGTGTACAATGGGAGCCAAACCCAGAAATTCTTCGCACACACTGCTCTCTCTCCTTATCCTGACTTCTCCCGTGGTCAGTAATTCTTGACCTGCTGGGTCTGAGGGGTCATTTTTCAGACTGACATGTCAGGTTGAGGGCTTTTGACATACACAGCACTGACGCCAATGTGGGATGGCGAGGGAGCTCTCTCAGTCCGGTTGATCCTACTTTTTGACATTCGCAGCATGGGTGACGCTGCTGGTGTTGGCACTCAGTTGGCAGTATATATATCTTGGAGTCATTGTAACATGCAAACTACAGTACTACGGTGGTGGTGGAGCTTCATTGTTCGACGTATAATAGCCTACATGACAAGACAACTATTGATGTTGAAATCTCATGTTGAAGGATGATAATGAGCATTTTTTAAATTTATGCATGGGCTAAGGCTCGTTGTAGAGCGCGGACACACACACAAACACATACACACACACACACACACACACACACACACACACACACACACACACACACACACACACACACACACACACACACACACACACACACAACATAGCCACTGAACCTGGGGGATGTGAGCTTGGAATTCATGCAATCTTCTTCTTCTTCTTCTTCCTCTTCCTCTTCTTATTTTGCATGCAGCACCAAGCTAAGGGGTAGCATCATTGGCTGAGGGTGTGGCTCTGCCACTGATGGAATGCGCTCTGCTGGGTAGAGCAGCAATTTGTAATTTGTTCAAGGAGCTGGTGAAATCTCAGCCTATCTTAGTGAAGGACACCAACTAATACTGGCAGACACATTGATGAATCACTGTCTGTGAAACAGATTTTTTTTTTTTGTATACTTTATAGCTGGGTCGAGATTCCAACCCAGGCTAGACAGTTTAGAGTAGGTGTGTGTACATCGAGGCCATCCTGTCAGCCCATCACGATGCAATGAGACGAATGTAGTATGATGGAGTCGTCGCGTCGCAATGAAAATAAATTTGACACCTCCAGATGGTCTTTTTGGTAGTGCCTAAAGTTCAGGAAATAGCTGGTAGAGATAATGCCAGGAATTTTGTCAGATCCAGGAATTTTGTCATTTTAATGATTTATAGTTTAAGGCATGAGGATGATCTTTACAATTGCGAATGAAATGAAAACCACCTTCATGTCTGGGTCACCATATTGTAACCCAGGATATGGGATTCAGACCCAGTATCAGAGCAGTGACAGCTCTTGCTGGAACTCTGGCAAAATTACTGGATCCGTCAGTCCCTTTCCACCTGGTCCGGAAAGACTCGAGTCAAAAAGGATCCCGGCCAGTGGCATAATGAGGTAGGAATAGTTCGAGCCGTTAAATAAATAGTTGATTAACAAATTTAAATATATTAAATTAGTAACAATCATCAAAACAACCGATTTCAGTCAAATACAGGATGAAACCCCACCTCATCTCATGTTCAATGATGATACCCTACCTCATCTCATGTTCAAGGATGATACCCTACCTCATCTCATGTTCAAGGATGATACCCTACCTCATCTCATGTCCAATGATGTTACCCTACCTCATCTCATGTTCAAGGATGAAACCCCACCTCATCTCATGTTCAATGATGTTACCCTACCTCATCTCATGTTCAAGGATGATACCCTACCTCATCTCATGTTCAAGGATGATACCCTACCTCATCTCATGTTCAAGGATGATACCCTACCTCATCTCATGTTCAAGGATGATACCCTACCTCATCTCATGTTCAATGATGTTACCCTACCTCATCTCATGTTCAAGGATGAAACCCCACCTCATCTCATGTTCAATGATGATACCCTACCTCATCTCATGTTCAAGGATGATACCCTACCTCATCTCATGCTCAAGGATGATACCCTACCTCATCTCATGTTCAAGGATGATACCCTACCTCATCTCATGCTCAAGGATGATACCCTACCTCATCTCATGCTCAAGGATGATACCCTACCTCATCTCATGTTCAAGGATGATACCCTACCTCATCTCATGCTCAAGGATGATACCCTACCTCATCTCATGTTCAAGGATGATACCCTACCTCATCTCATGTTCAATGATGATACCCTACCTCATCTCATGTTCAAGGATGATACCCTACCTCATCTCATGTTCAAGGATGATACCCTACCTCATCTCATGTTCAATGATGTTACCCTACCTCATCTCATGTTCAAGGATGAAACCCCACCTCATCTCATGTTCAATGATGATACCCTACCTCATCTCATGTTCAAGGATGATACCCTACCTCATCTCATGTTCAAGGATGATACCCTACCTCATCTCATGTCCAATGATGTTACCCTACCTCATCTCATGTTCAAGGATGAAACCCCACCTCATCTCATGTTCAATGATGTTACCCTACCTCATCTCATGTTCAAGGATGATACCCTACCTCATCTCATGTTCAAGGATGATACCCTACCTCATCTCATGTTCAAGGATGATACCCTACCTCATCTCATGTTCAATGATGTTACCCTACCTCATCTCATGTTCAAGGATGAAACCCCACCTCATCTCATGTTCAATGATGTTACCCTACCTCATCTCATGTTCAAGGATGATACCCTACCTCATCTCATGTTCAATGATGTTACCCTACCTCATCTCATGTTCAAGGATGATACCCTACCTCATCTCATGTTCAAGGATAATACCCTACCTCATCTCATGTTCAATGATGTTACCCTACCTCATCTCATGTTCAAGGATGATACCCTACCTCATCTCATGTTCAATGATGTTACCCTACCTCATCACATGTTCAATGATGTTACCCTACCTCATCTCATGTTCAAGGATGATACCCTACCTCACCTCATGTTGAAGGATGTTGTCTCCCTCATCTCATGTTGAAGGATGTTGTCTCCATCATCTCATGTTGAAGGATGTTGTCTCCCTCATCTCATGTTCAAGGATGATACCCTACCTCATCTCATGTTCAAGGATGATACCCTACCTCATCTCATGTTCAATGATGATACCCTACCTCATCTCATGTTCAAGGATGATACCCTACCTCAACTCATGTTCAATGATGATACCCTACCTCATCTCATGTTCAAGGATGATACCCTACCTCATCTCATGTTCAAGGATGATACCCTACCTCGTCTCATGTTCAAGGATGATACCCTACCTCATCTCATGTTCAAGGATGATACCCTACCTCATCTCATGTTCAAGGATAATACCCTACCTCATCTCATGTTCAATGATGTTACCCTACCTCATCTCATGTTCAAGGATGATACCCTACCTCATCTCATGTTCAATGATGTTACCCTACCTCATCTCATGTTCAAGGATGATACCCTACCTCATCTCATGTTCAATGATGTTACCCTACCTCATCTTATGTTCAAGGATGATACCCTACCTCATCTCATGTTCAAGGATGATACCCTACCCCATCTCATGTTCAAGGATGATACCCTACCTCATCTCATGTTCAAGGATGATACCCTACCTCATCTCATGTTCAAGGATGATACCCTACCTCATCTCGTGTTCAAGGATGATACCCTACCTCATCTCATGTTCAAGGATGATACCCTACCTCTTCTCATGTTCAATGATGTTACCCTACCTCATCTCATGTTCAAGAATGATACCCTACCTCATCTCATGTTGAAGGATGTTGTCTCCCGCATCTCATGTTGAAGGATGTTGTCTCCATCATCTCATGTTGAAGGATGTTGTCTCCCTCATCTCATGTTCAAGGATGATACCCTACCTCATCTCATGTTCAAGGATGATACCCTACCTCATCTCATGTTCAATGATGATACCCTACCTCATCTCATGTTCAAGGATGATACCCTACCTCATCTCATGTTCAAGGATGATACCCTTCCCCTTCTCATGTTGAAGGATGTTGTCTCCATCATCTCATGTTGAAGGATGTTGTCTCCATCATCTCATGTTGAAGGATGTTGTCTCCATCATCTCATGTTGAAGGATGTTGTCTCCCTCATCTCATGTTGAAGGATGTTGTCTCCATCATCTCATTTTGAAGGATGATACCCTTCCTCATCTCATGTTGAAGGATGTTGTCTCCATCATCTAATGTTGAAAGACGTTGTCACCCCCATCTCATGTTGAAGGATGTTGTCTCCCTCATCTCATGTTGAAGGATGTTGTCTCCCTCATCTCATGTTGAAGGATGATACCCTTCCTCATCTCATCTTGAAGGATGTTGTCTCCATCATCTAATGTTGAAAGATGTTGTCTCCCTCATCTCATGTTGAAGGATGTTGTCTCCCTCATCTCATGTTGAAGGATGTTGTCTCCCTCATCTCATGTTGAAGGATGTTGTCTCCCTCATCTCATGTTGAAGGATGTTGTCTCCCTCATCTCATGTTGAAGGATGTTGTCTCCCTCATCTCATGTTGAAGGATGTTGTCTCCCTCATCTCATGTTGAAGGATGTTGTCTCCCCCCCCCCCTATCATGTTGAAGGATGTTGTCTCCCCCCCCCCCCCTATCATGTTGAAGGATGTTGTCTCCATCATCTCATGTTGAAGGATGTTGTCTCCCTCATCTCATGTTGAAGGATGTTGTCTCCCTCATCTCATGTTGAAGGATGTTGTCTCCCTCATCTCATGTTGAAGGATGTTGTCTCCCTCATCTCATGTTGAAGGATGTTGTCTCCCTCATCTCATGTTCAAGGATGTTGTCTCCCTCATCTCATGTTGAAGGATGTTGTCTCCATCATCTCATTTTGAAGGATGATACCCTTCCTCATCTCATGTTGAAGGATGTTGTCTCCATCATCTAATCTTGAAAGATGTTGTCTCCCTCATCTCATGTTGAAGGATGTTGTCTCCCTCATCTCATGTTGAAGGATGTTGTCTCCCTCATCTCATGTTGAAGGATGTTGTCTCCCTCATCTCATGTTGAAGGATGTTGTCTCCCTCATCTCATGTTGAAGGATGTTGTCTCCCTCATCTCATGTTGAAGGATGTCGTCTCCCTCATCTCATGTTGAAGGATGTCGTCTCCCTCATCTCATGTTGAAGGATGTTGTCTCCCTCATCTCATCTTGAAGGATGTTGTCTCCCTCATCTCATGTTGAAGGATGTTGTCTCCATCATCTGATGTTGAAGGATGTTGTCTCCCTCATCTCATGTTGAAGGATGTTGTCTCCCTCATCTCATGTTGAAGGATGTTGTCTCCCTCATCTCATGTTGAAGGATGTTGTCTCCATCATCTCATTTTGAAGGATGATACCCTTCCTCATCTCATGTTGAAGGATGTTGTCTCCATCATCTAATCTTGAAAGATGTTGTCTCCCTCATCTCATGTTGAAGGATGTTGTCTCCCTCATCTCATGTTGAAGGATGTTGTCTCCCTCATCTCATGTTGAAGGATGTTGTCTCCCTCATCTCATGTTGAAGGATGTTGTCTCCCTCATCTCATGTTGAAGGATGTTGTCTCCCTCATCTCATGTTGAAGGATGTTGTCTCCCTCATCTCATGTTGAAGGATGTTGTCTCCCTCATCTCATGTTGAAGGATGTCGTCTCCCTCATCTCATGTTGAAGGATGTCGTCTCCCTCATCTCATGTTGAAGGATGTTGTCTCCCTCATCTCATCTTGAAGGATGTTGTCTCCCTCATCTCATGTTGAAGGATGTTGTCTCCATCATCTGATGTTGAAGGATGTTGTCTCCCTCATCTCATGTTGAAGGATGATACCCTACCTCATCTCATGTTGAAGGATGATACCCTACCTCATCTCATGTTGAAGGATGATACCCTACCTCATCTCATGTTGAAGGATGTTGTCTCCATCATCTCATGTTGAAGGATGTTGTCTCCCTCATCTAATGTTGAGGGGGTATTTGGCGTACACACGACGTTTTCAAGTGCGGGTTGGTTAAAGTTGGGCCAGGAGAGCCTCGTTGTTTATTGTCCACATAGGTCTCTTCATCACATCGGTCTCTTCATCACATCGGTCTCTTCACCGAAAGACATTGTGGGATCTTTAAATTCAAAGAGCAGCGAATAATGCTGGTGGGGGAGTTATAAAACAGCAAACAGACAGTCTTATAATCAGGTGCAGAATCAAACCCAGAGCAGATCCCTTAGAAAACCACACTCGTGGTAGTTTTTCCTGGAAAATATACATTGTACAGAAATGTAATTAATATCCTCAGTATGAGGGGTATAAGTGATATCTGCTATTTTGTTCCTTTACATTTGTGGACAACAATGTGTGTGTTAGCATGAAAATCTGGGATCACAACATGAACTCAGACAGCATGCACAAAGGTCAGGTGAGCTATCTCCGGCATTCCGAACAATTTACAATTTCTTACTCTGCCCCACAGAAGGAACTGCATCAGTGGCCCAGTCACTCTCCCAGCCATGATGTAAACCTGCAGGTATGCCGTTCTACCAATAGGGAGATGAGTCTATCTTTACAGAGAGGAGAACGGTACTCGGTAGAGAGGATACCTCTGCAAGACTAACCTGTTTATGTTTTGTATCGCACTGATAGGCCAGATCTTGATCCGATATGAACCAAAATCTAATCTGCGTGATCGTGTCACTTACCCAACTGATCCACCAAGTTTTGGCACAAGTGGTCCACAACTTTGTTGAGATATCATGCTACATATCGTTTTAGCCCCATCACTCAATGGTAAATAATCATTTTAAAATTCTAGTATCAGGATCCGGGTCTTCACCAAAATCTAAACATTTCTTCCTCGTCACACACGCAACCTGTCCACCAAGTTTTGTCCAAATCCGTGCACAAATTTTTGAGATATCCCGCTCACAGACAGACAGACAAACAGACAGGTGTGAAAACATAACATCCATCCACCTTTGGTGGTGTAGCGCAAGTAATAATAAATAAATAAATAATGTGAGTCAAAGTTATAATTCCTTTAACTCCATCCCAAACCATCCTATTTCAGCCCACTGCACGATGCAGTCAGATCCCAACAACTGAAGAAGGCGACATCTTTTTGTCCGGGATTCTCCATCGGAAGGTGAGTATTTCTTTCTCAGACAAATGGCACACGAGAGAGAGAGGGGAGTCGACCAACAAAGCAGCTTCTCCACTGCTCTTGTCCACGCACGCCGTTCCCACGCACCTTCCCCACCCCCAAGTTTTGCCTTCACCCCCAAGACCTCCTCCGTATTCCTTTCTCCATGCCCGTTACCACTCCTCTCCCTCCTCCTCCTCTCCCCTCGGTCCACGAGAACCAATGTGCGCCACGCCGGGGGGCGTCTCCACGTTTGTCACGCTAATGAAACGCCCCCCTTAAAGGCACTCGAGTCGGCGCTGTGGGCGAGTCGGTGCCGGACACGAGACAGAGGCCGAAAAGGAGCCGCAGGGACAGGAAAGAGCATCGACGGGGGATCAGAAAGCGTGACCACAAGGTAATTGAGGAGGATCAAGTTGTGTCCATGTGTGAGTATTTCAATAGAGTCCTCCCGTGTTTACCCGTAGTGAACCTTATTGTCCAAAATGCCGCGTCGATCTCCTCTGCGAGTCTATTCCTCTAATACGGTTCATCTCGTCTGTCCCTCATGTCCTCCCTGCAGCACGTGTGCTCCATCAACGAGACTTACCGCACTGTCCACCATGATGAACAAGACGGAGCTCTTCCAGGAGGCCCTGCGGCGCGGGAACACCAAGGAGCTGGAACATCTCTTGCAGAACACGACGACGTCGTGCGACTTCAACGTGAACTCCTTCGGCCCGGAGGGACAGACGGCGCTTCACCAGTCGGTCATAGAAGGGAACCTGGAGCTCGTGAAACTGCTCGTGCGCTTCGGGGCGGACACGCGCCTCGCGAACCGCGACGGCTGGAGCGCGCTGCACATGGCGGCCTTCTCCGGACATCAGGACATCATGTTGTACCTCATATCGAACGCTCGCTGCAGCTCTGGCCGGCGATGATGCCGAGGAGCCCGGGAGAGGTCCGACGGGGGATGAGGGGGTGCCGAGGACGAAGAGGAGCGCACTGGGGTTGTTGGGACGATCTATTGGACAGTAGTGGTGTTTGTCTCACTCTCCTCCACTCCTGAGGTCCCCGATCATCTCAGCTGCTCAAACTTCTTAATCCCGTCTCCCGTTCCTCTTGTGAAGGAATCTCTCCGGTTTCGCTCGTAATTCTCCGAAGTTTATTCGTCAAACTGTTCCACCACTTTATTGAAGCAACGACGGGTGGCCCCATCCATATCTACCTCTACACAACGGTCCACAGCAGCAGCAAGGGATGGGAAGGGGAAGATGGGACCAAGTTTGTGCTGGGCAGGGAAGGTCTAGGTGGCGTGGGTAGGTAAGATCGATGCTTGGTGGTAGTTACATCAATGCTGGGGAAAGAGGGGGGTACACAGCAGGTATTCCATCCAGTGCATCCTGATGAGTTTATTGCACATTGAAGTCATACGATGTTAATTGTTACAAGTTGTAAATATCACGTGTTTTTATACATCCTACCTTTTGATCGATTATCGATAGAGCATGATTGTGTTTGACGGTGATGAGATGTAAACGCATTTGGCACACCTGGCACGACACCACCAAACCAGGTGTGAGCGTTGTTGTCATCGTTGTTGTTTTTCATGACGATTTGTTGACATTGATGTTCCGCGAGCGATCGTATGTCGACGAAGTACGAATTTTGCACTCGTTGCCCAAGGGTGGTTTTTGGGGCACTTTCACAGCTGGATGAAGGACGTGGCCGTGCCACCCTGTGGGTGGTGTGCGCCGTGGCCGTGCAGCGGGGTCTCCGCAAGGTGCTGGACCGTGGTCTTGATCGAACTTCACCCAGGTCCTTAAGGATGCATGAGACCTTCGAGTGTTCAAATGCAACGCTGCTTTTTATCCTCCTTGATGAGGTCTCCCGGTCTTTTATTTGGCCTTATCGATAAAAGAAAAGTTTTATTTTTGTAACGTGTTCCATGAAAGCAGGTCTACATGTACCACACGTGTTCGTGTATACGACTGCAGTAAGAACCGATCCTGTGCTGGATGTACATTCAATGTTTTTGATCGACGTCGATATGCAAATTATATACCAGGTGCGATGATCGACCGAAGTGAAAATAAAGGAAAATATTTTTTTGTGAATCTTTTCAAAAGACCTTTGAATGTTTCTCGGGACACGTTTTGATACTGCAGCAGAAATTAGAAGTTGGGATAACATGGTGAAGTAGTTGCTGGTTTGGATCATGTTAGGGGTAGAGGAGGCACAGGTGGGCAGTTGTGCCACTGATGCGATGCATCCTCTTCCCCTCCCCAACTCTACCTCATAGATCAGGGCAGGAGTGTAGACTTTGGCCAGGGTACCGGCACACCATGGCCTCCTTTTTATGAAAAATTATCACATGAACTTGGGAGCACACTGGGGTGTTCCATATATGGCAATACGTGTACATCTCCACAGTCAAGGTCAGCTCAATTTACAAAGAAATCAGAGTTTTTAAGATCATGCCACTGATTAAGCAATTGCATTTAATGAAATAGTATTCCATGATGCACACTCGGTCATGGTGACACTCAATGTAATTAATTAACTTGGGATATGACTACCAATGTCCACTCCCCCCACCCCTGCATCCCCACCATTCTCCCTTTTGAATGTTACATCCATGCCACTCCCTTCCACAGTCGATTACATCCTTGTTTGCGTCATTGTTAACGTGGGAAAACGAAAACAGTTCTCACCTTTTATTTAAGCACCTGCACTCGCAGCATGACGTCACTCGAGTCGAAATTCTCGGTATTCCACTCGACCGGTTCTGGAATTCCTTCGATGCATGTCGAAAGCCCATTGGCGAGAGAGACAAAACAGGGAGAATTAGAAAAGTAAACATCGGCGGTTGGCCAAACCCATCCATGATCCAGAACCACCACGGCACACCTTTGTTGACCTTTCAGGTGAGCACGCAGTGGTCATTTCGGCTTGCACAACACTTAATCATCTGGAGCTGTTTCTGATAAAATGTTCTCAACCAAAGCAAAGCAGATGGTGCTAAAATTATTCAAACTTGGCCAAACTTTGCAATTGCAAACTTTTGCAATTCAAACATGGCCAAAACAACTTTGCAATTCAAACATGGCCAAAAAGACTTTGCAAACTTTGCAATTCAAAACGAGCATAAAATAAGTATAATAAAAAACTGCAAATTTTGCAATTAAAACATGGCCAAAAAAAAAAAAAACTTTGCATTTCGAACATGACCAAAAAAGATATTGCAAAACTTTGCGATTCAAACATGGCCAATAAAACTTTGCAATTCAAACATCAAAAAAGACTGCAAAACCTTGCAATTCAAACGGCCAAAAAGACGTTGCAAACTTTGTGATTCAAACATCGCCAAAAAAACTTTGCAAACCTTTGCAATTCAAACATGACCAAAAAGACGTTGCAAACTGCAATTCAAATATGGCCAAAAAGTTTTACAAAACTTTACAATTCAAACATGGCCAAAAAGTCTTTTCAAGCTTTGCAATTCAAACATGGCCAAAAAGACTGCAAATTTGCAATTCAAACATGGCCAAAAAGATGTTGCAAACCTTTGCAATTCAAACATGGCCAAAAAAATAAAAACTTTGCAATTCAAAGATGGCCAAAAATATGTTGCAAAACTTTGCGATTCAAACCTTGTCAAAAAAAACAAACTTTGCAAACCTTTGCAATTCAAAATGGGCAAAATAAATAAATAAAAACTTGCAAATTTTGCAATTCAAACATGGCCAAAATAATAAAAAAACTTTGCAAAACTTTGCAATTCAAACATGGCCAGAAAGATGTTGCAAACTTTACAATTCAAATATGGGCAAAAAACTCTGCAAAACTTTGCCATTCAAACATGGCCAAAACCACTTTGCAAGACTTTGCAATTAAAACATGGCCAAAACCACTTTGCAAGACTTTGCAATTCAAACATGGCCAAAACCACTTTGCAAGACTTCGCAATTCAAACATGATCAAAAAATATTAGCAAAACTTTGTAATTCAAAGATGATCAAAAATGAAAACATGGCCAAAATGTATGGCATAACGGATGATAGTCGGTGGTGATCCATGGGCTTCTGATAAGATTGAGATTAGAGGAGTACTGGTAGTAAAGTAGTTGACACATTTGTCTTCCTTCCTAATTTGTCCTTGTGAATAAATAAAAGGGTCGTCCATAAAGTGCAGGGATGTTCCAAACAAAGATCAATAAGACCATCAGTCAATTATCGATGATCAATCAAATGAATCAAGTCAAAGAAGATCAGATCAGCGAGTGCCTGTTCAACCTGAAGAACAAACATCGAGGGCAGGTTCGGGTAGCTTCGCTCACATTATGCGAGGAAATACTCGAAATGTAAGAGATTAGTCAGCACAAATGTGAAAAGGACACGTGTTTGTGAGCACCACTTTGGAGCAAATTGGTAGCACATCACGAGAATTCACTGAGCTGGGCTCTTGTGATTGTTTCTCTGGTTAGAGTATGTGTGGATATTGCATGTACAGAGAGGGAGAGAGAGAAAGAGATATACACAAAACTCAAATGGAACCAAAAGCAAATTTAGAAAAAGAAAAGAGAGCACAAACAGCTATGGCGAAGCAATCAATATAATAAACCAACATCTCGGTGGAAATACCCCAAATAATTTTAACTGACAATGATGTGGGGGATATGGGTCGAGGAGAGCGATTTCTAAAAAAAAATGCCTAGAATGAGGCATCGTAGAAGAATTCTGGAAAGGAATTTTTAAGTAAAACTTGAACACACGCACGCACACACTAGCAATGCAGAATGGTTTGAAAGCTTAACTGGAAGGAACGAATGAAAACATAAAACAAATCCCTGGGTTGAAAGTTGAAAAAAAAGAAAATTATATCAGAAAACAATCAATAACTAGATCAGCACTCGGTAGAGAGCATACCTCCACGAGGTTGAACAGTTTATGTTTTGTACCCCACTGTTGGGCCGGATCTGGATTAGGACCTGAACCAAAATCTAATTGGCTTGTTCTTGTTACCAAAGCAACTCATCCACCAAGTTTATTCAAAACGAATCAATAACTTTTTGAAATGTCGTGCTAGGTCTCGTTTTTCACACTATCACTCAATGGTGAAGAATCACTTCAAAAGTTAAAAAGTTATTGTATCCATATCCGAATCTTCACCAAATAAATAATCAATTCGTCCTTGTTGGCCAGACGGGGGACGGGGACGGGGGTCTTACTTGTCCCCCAAATGTTGTCCGAATCCATCCATAATTTTTTGAGATATCCTGGACAGACAAACAGACAGGCAGAAAGGGGGGGGGGGGGGGTGGGGGAAACATAACCTCAGTTGACCTTCGCTGGCAGAGGTAATTAAAAGTTTCCTGAATCCAGGAGTTTCTAAATGATGTACCCTGCCCCCAGAATGCTTGGCATGCATGCGCATAACTCCTGAGCAGCAATGTGATTGAGGCACGTTTCCATATGTCATGTGTGAGTGATAAGGATTGTTAACTAAAATCTCTCACAAAGCTTCTAAAATAATCTGAAAATACTTGGAAAAGTACTTAAGAGAATGGGATGTGCCTCTGCAAAACAAAAGAGCTGGAGATCTTTTTCACTTTCCCAAAGCACTGAGATCTTGCATCTCCCTGTACTGAGAAATTCCGAAGACGTGGGCCAATGCACGGCCCAAAAGATCGTAACTGGGTGTCTACTACCTAACCCCCCGATCATCTTTGCCAGTGAGTAGACTTTGAACCTTGCGGGAGTGCCTCCTGTGAATACGGCAATAAATTGTAATTTATTGAATGGATGTCAGCAATTAGAGAGCTGTTGCTGTACATCATCACCACCAAAGCAATGGCTACCGACTCTTCAACAGAGAACATCTTCAGGACATGAAAATACACAAATCTTGTGCCAGATATTACTCGCGTGGGAGCTAGATGTAGCAGGTAGGCATGCCTTAAGAAGACACCATATCTGGTTTGGGTACTTCTTAACAGCGATGGGAAGATCATATCTTGGGTTTGTGAATGCACATGGTAAGTTTGAAAGCAACATCTGTAGTGCCCACCTTGAGTGGCCTTAAAGACTTTGTGGCAGGCAATATCGCATTTAAAAAAATAGAGCAATGCGACTGGCGCCAATATGCCTCCGCATAGTCCCACAATGGGTAGATGCCATCGTCAACTGTGCTAAAAATAAACAAGTTTGATTTAAATCCCTTCAGCTGTTTTCAAGTATCACATTTTCACCAGCCATGACAGGTTTCACATTGATCGGTGAAGCGGTTTCAGAGAAGGGATTTTTTAAAAAATCAGCTTTCAAGCTAATATGCTTGCAACACCACGTGACATACGACCTTAAAAAATGTACACTCTGCATATGTATGGGTAGGGGATCACGTCTGAAGTTTTGTGCTGCTCGGATATGGTTCGTTTTTCTATCTAAGATGGCTGCCAAACCACGTGACCTATTAGATCATAATTTTCAAACTATACACAAAGAATTAAGTTAAGCACCCCCCCCCCGTTTTTTTACAACCTCGCACATTACAAGTTTGTTGTCGTCAAAACAGTGTAATATACCCATGTTATTGCTATATTTTCTGGAGAAGTGATATTATGGTCACATAAAAACATAACAATCATGCCGTTTACAATATTTTATTCTGAATAATTTAAGGTGAAATTTTTGGGAATTTTAGGCATATTTTCACCTCAATTTAAGTATGGAGCTATAGGTCCATCATGGACAGTGTGGATGACGTTTATGTTTTCTAACGTACAGTCATTGTTCTGAGAAGACCTCTAGCGATCTTTGCGTCAATAACGTGTGTAGGACCCACGTGATCGGATCACTGACTCAACCCTACGTCTCATAGACCCTGTAAGCCGTCGTATGCGTTGCTGTGGCAGGTTGTTCCATTCCCGATGTAATGCACGTTCCAATTCATCCAGATTGGCTATTGGAGGGACCATCTTCGCAATTTGTCGTCCCAACATGTCCCGAACGTGCATTACATCGGGAATGGAACAACCTGCCACAGCAACGCATACGACGGCTTACAGGGTCTATGAGACGTAGGGTTGAGTCAGTGATCCGATCACGTGGGTCCTACACACGTTATTGACGCAAAGATCGCTAGAGGTCTTCTCAGAACAATGACTGTACGTTAGAAAACATAAACGTCATCCACACTGTCCGTGATGGACCTATAGCTCCATACTTAAATTGAGGTGAAAATATGCCTAAAATTCCCAAAAAATTTCACCTTAAATTATTCAGAATAAAATATTGAAAACGGCATGATTGTTATGTTTTTATGTGACCATAATATCACTTCTCCAGAAAATATAGCAATATCATGGGTATATTACACTGTTTTGACGACAACAAACTTGTAATGTGCGAGGTTGTAAAAAAACGGGGGGGGTGCTTAACTTAATTCTTTGTGTATATATGCAACAATGTTGTTAGATTTCATTCCTCCATGTTTTTCCCATCTGCCCCATCTTCCCTCAATCGATCTGCATCTCGTTTTATTACAACGATCTCTTTAAATTTGGATTTGGACAAGATTTCCCAGTGGGGCAAATGTAACCAGGGTAAGTTTAATGCTTCTAAAACTCAATTTCTTCCCATAACTCTCTCCAAAAACTCCTCTCATCTCTCCAATCTCCTTTGAAAGTTCCACAATTACACCATGTGATGCAATAAACCTACTAGGTATTACCCTAACTTCAAATCTATCCTGGAATCCACACATTACACAAATAGCTAAATCTGCCTCAAAGAAACTGGGAGTCCTGTTCAGATGTCGAAGATTCTTCTCCTCTCAACAGTTGATTCAACTATATAAAGGATTGATTCGTCCTTGTATAGAGTACTGCTCTCACATCTGGGGAGGTTCTAGTTCCACATACTTACTGGACAGAATTGAATTAAAAGTAATTCGACTTATCAACTCTCCCAATCTGACCTCAAAACTTGACCCGCTCAAATTACGTCGCAAAGTTGGTTCTATTTCTCTTTTCTACAGATATTACTTCGGTTTTTGCTCCCAAGAACTTGCTGCCTGTATACCTCCGCCATTAGCGAGACCACGGATTACTCGACAAGCCACGACATCTCATGATTATTGTGTGGCCATTGGAAACTCAAGGGTGGGCCGTTATGATGTTTGTTTCTTCCCCTCCACTGCCAAACTCTGGAACTCTTTACCTTCACATGTCTTTCCAAACACTTACGATCTTCCCCTTTTCAAAAGGCAGATTCTCTGCTTTCTCAAAAACTCTTAGACTATTCTCTCCTTCTTTACTTTTCTATCAATGCAGTCCTTTTATTTGGCCTGGCCTCCATGAGGACGACATAGTCTGTGCATGGAGCCTTCGACATAAAATATAAAAAAAGATTTGTAAAATTTTGCATCGATAGGGTAAGTGGTTTCAAAGACATAAATATTTAATATTTCCCTTCAATCCAATATGGCTGCCACATCATGTGACCAATTATGTTTTCGTGATCATTTTTAATCGCCATGCCTAGCCAATGACACACGTAAAGTTCCAAGTCAATCGATTTGGTGGATTGGGAGAAGATTTTTTAAAAAGGTTTTAGGTGAATTCCAATATGGCTGTGAAACCATGTGACCTATGATGTCATAATTTTTCAATAAAAATGAGTCATAGATCATCTGCATGCAATTACAGATTTTTAGAATAAGGAATTTGATTAAAACATTTTTGACTGGTAAACCACTTCACTTATGATGTTGTCATCATCATGCTTTTGTTCCCCATTGGGTGTCCTTGACAATGTGCCAAGTTTCAAATTTTTCCATTCAGTGGTTTCTGAGAAATGATTTAATCATTTGTGTTTATTCCAAGATGGGTTCCATACCACATGACCTATGATGTCACAATTGTCAAAAACATTATGCATGGGTGTCACTTCTACCCTGAAAGTTTCGGACATGTGTTTGCTGAGAAAAATGAGGTTTAGCCCGTATGGACGGACAACCCGAAAATATAATGCCTCCGGCCACCTTCGGGAGCGGAGGCATAAAAATAAAAGAAAAACTTATAAAATGATGATATTTACAATTAAACATGTTGGGGGAGAGGGGTGAGAGGTGTTATAAATATATATTATTTGTTTGGTTCCGGGGCCACAAGAGAAATCATGTCTACATTTTTGGAACAAATGCTAAAATGAGTGTAAAAGCTATGCCACGTGTATATGTATGTGTGCGTGTGTGCGTGTGCATGTGTGTGTGGTGTGTGTGGGTGGTGTGTGTGGTGTGTGTGTGTGTGTGTGTGTGTGTGTGTGTGCGTGTGTGTGTGTGTGTGTGTGTGTGTGTATGTATGTGTATGTATGTATGTATGTATGTATGTGTATTACATGCACTGCCACCACTCGCATATATCAGGAAATGATAGGAACTAGACACCTCTCATCCACATATATTTCTGGTATTACCTTATATATTTGTAGGTACGACTTGCATCCAAGGACAATTATGGTTAACCATTTTGAAATTGCCACACTTTCATTTAAATTCTGAAAATTATGTTAAAAAGACGATTTGAATGACAGATTTCGTGCTAACAACGGCAGGTTAAAAGTGCCCAGTGAGCAGAACCGAGTCACTGAAACACACACAGCGCATGCGCAAAAGGCCTCATTAGCATTCATTCGTCATATTTGAAAGCCCCGTATTGGCTGTGGACCGGCAAGATAGTCTAAACGTATCCACACTGGCCTCTGAGCTGTCTAGCTTGGGTTCAAATCCTGACCCAGCTATAAGCTCTCATCCTGGTGTTTCCCAGGCAGGTTGAGACCAATGAGTGTGACTTCCCACAGATGGACGTCAAGCTGGGTGTACAGAATGCCAGCGTTAGTTCGTGGACATTAAGCATGCCAGTGTCCGTTGTTAAGAGTACCGTCTTATCGCTGGCACCCTGAACAAATCACTAATTTCAGTTCTAAGTTAGAGGGGGTGGGGTAGAGGGGCAAATGCCAATCTACATTACAGGATGGAGAACACGATACTTGCAAAATCTATCCCTTCCCCCTCCCCCCCCCCCCCCCCCTCAAAAAAAAGAGTTGCCATGCACACATCAAATTGTCCATTTCATTAGATTTCAATTAACGATCTTAATCAAAGCTCGGTTCAAGCAGATTGAGATTGATTATTTTTCAGATGAAAATTGATGATTTTAGAAGTTTGACCTTGAGTTGACCTTTGACCTTGTGACATCAAAAACAGTTGGTTTCCCAATTTAGTGACTCAATATACAAATGCTATTCAACTTTCAAAATCAATTGGATGAATACGACGATTTTAGAAACTTGACCTCGAGATGACCTTTGACCTAAAAATCAATAGGCTTCTTCCTTCTGACCAACCCCACCATTTGGTGAAGTTTTGTGAAGATCGGTTAAAAATTGTGACCTGTCGACGATTGACAAACAAACCTGTGGACAAACAAACAGACAGACTTCCTCGACAGACAGAAATAACACACAAGACCAACCAATCATTATACTTGAAAAATCTTTGAATTTGCAAGTAATAAACAGGAAGAACGTCACACAGGTACATAGATACCAATGCAAAAAGACATACATCATTTGAACAAAATGATCAGACTGAGCCAAATGGACAGGTAAAGGTTGTACAAAGTGAAACTCAAAGCTCCAGTTGGCTTCCCTTGGGATGCAAAACGCTCATGTCAGAACAATTGCACATGCAAAGACAATCATGTGCATGTAGAATAATGAATTGGCAGATCAATGAATAGTCGTGGAAGAATGGCCCAGAGCAAAACCATTGATAATGAGAACATAATATTGACACGTGACCTGACTATTCCATCTCCTGTGAACATTCAAAATGCATTGTGACCTGTACCGATTTCAATTAACGTCATCGTAACACCTTTATAAAGGTGTGATGACAATGATGTGAATAAAGTGAAATTGAGTCATGAAACCCAGCTGTGGAACTCTGACCAATTGACTCCTTGTCCTCCTCCGAGACCTCCAAGCCTAACTCCTACTCCGAGTCTTCCTCCGACTCCTAGTCTTCTTCCTACTCCTCGTCCTTGTCCTCCACCGACTCCAAGTCCTCCACCTACTCCAAGTCCTCCACCTACTCCAAGTCCTCCACCTACTCCAAATCTTCCTCCTACTCCAAGTCTTCCTCCTCCGTCACATCCTAGACATCTTTCTACTCCTCGTCCTTCTCCTAGTCTTACTCATATTCCTATTCTTCCTCCGACTTCTAGACTTCCTCCTTCTCCTAGACTTCCTCCTACTCCTAGACTTCCTCCTATTCCTAGACTTCCTCCTACTCCTAGACTTCCTCCTACTCCTAGACTTCCTCCTACTCCTACCTAGCCTCCCCCTACTCCAAGACATCTTCCTACTCCTTGTCCTCCTCCTCCTCCTCATAGACTTTCTCTTACGTCTAGTCCTCCTCCTCCTAATCTTCCTCGTAATCCTACCTAGCCTCCCCTTACTCCTAGTCTTCCTCCTACTCCTAGTCCTCCTGTTACTCCTAATCGTAGTCCTCCTGTTACTCCTACTCCTAATTCTAGTCCTATTCCGAATACTAGTCATTCTCCTAATACTAGTCATACTCCTAATACTAGTCCTACTCCTAATACTAGTCCTACTCCTAATAACTAATCCTACTTCTAATACTAATTCTACTCCTCCTCCTCCTCTTGGTCGTAGGCTTCCGCCTCGTTCTCCTCCTACTACTCCGAGTCTTAGGCTTCCTCCTAGTCCTCCAACGCCTAGTCCTCCAACTCCTAGTCCTCCAACTCCTAGTCCTCCAACTCCTAGTCCTACTCCTGGTACTTCTCTTAGTCCAAGTCTTCCTCACAGTTCAACTCCTAGTCCTCGTACTTCTACTCCTACTCCTCATTTTATGGCCCCAAATATTTGGACCTTATTGTGAGGTTGACAATGGAAAGTTTCTAGCCCAAGAACGGTATTTCACGAAGTAGCTGGCAATCCACTGGAGCAGGTTAGACCAGGAATTTGGAATTTGTTCAGGATGCCACCGATAACTCACCGACTCTTAACAAAAGTCACCATGGGATCTTTAACATCCATCAGCTAATGGCAACAGAGTGGACACCTGGCATGGCAATCCCTCCCAGGGATGGAGTAGCTGTGTTGTCACGTCCTGCCTGTGAAGCCCCAATAGTACAGTTTACAAGAATCGGGTCGATAATCGAACCCAGACGATGCAGCTCACAAATTGGTTGGCAAACACAAACGAGCACTGCAGCACCCTGTCGGAGCGTGTGTGACCATTTTTAACCGCACCAACATCTCGATGTGAAATGGCTCCCATTGAAGGATGAACACCGTGACGAGCACAGTGACAGCGCAATTACGACGTGGTCGAGGTATTAAAGTGAAGTTATTGGCGAATAGTTTGGCACGTATGGACTTGAATGTAAGCGAGAGGCGAGGTAGCGATGAATGTTCGGCCGCCTTTGTGGGAGCCTGTGGGAAGGGCTCACGGTTCGCCTGACAGACGCCCAGCTCCGCTCACGTCTGGCGCGCCTTTGAATCTTGGTGCGAAGGAATGGCGGCGGTGCATTGTCCACGGGGCGCAAAACGCAACACAAAGTGTGTGGAACCCTCACCCCCTTCCCTCTCCCTCGGTCAGTATACCCGATCCTTTATCCCACCGCTCGTTCCCCGCCACCCCATTTCCCCGGAGACGTATTTTCTGACTGGTTGCGCCCGGAGAAAGCTCCACGAGGCACGTCCGAGGGAGCGTCTGGGAGCACCGCCAGAGAGGGAGGGCAGTGTGCGTGGATAGGGGTGAGAGGTGGGCTGAAGGGGGGGGGGGGGGGGGGAATGGCTCGTTCTCTGCCCCACCTCTAAAACATTCCCATTCCCAAAAAACGCATTGTTCGAACATTCATAAATTCACCTTTCGCTCAACACCATGAAGTTTATGCCATCCTTTGTCCTGAATTCAACTTATGTTGTCGCAAAAGATTGATTATTGATTAACACATGAGGACAATGTATCAATCAGGTGGAGGTGGCGGATTCTACCAAATCAGGTATACCTGCTCAATATTACCAAATAAAGCATAAATCCCCAGATATTACCGAATCAGGTATAAGTCACCAGATATTACCAAATCAGGTATATATCACAGGAAATTACCAAATCAGGTATAAATCACCGGATATCAACGAATAAGGTATAAATCGCCGGATATTACCGAATCAGGTATAAATCCCCAGATATTACCGAATCAGGTATAAGTCACCAGATATTATCAAATCAGGTAGAAATCACCAGAAATGACCAAATCAGGTATAAATCACTGGATTTATCGAATCAATTAACCACCGGATATTACTGAATGAGGTATAAATCACCGGATATTACCGAATCGGGTATAAATCACCGGATATTACCGAATCAGCTATAAATCACCGGATATTACCGAATCAGCTATAAATCACCGGATATTACTGAATCAGGAATAAATCACCGGATATTACTGAATCAGGAATAAATCACCGGATATTACTGAATCAGGAATAAATCACCGGATATTACTGAATCGGGTATAAATCACCGGATATTACCGAATCAGGTATAAATCCCCAGATATTATCAAATCAGGTAGGTATCACCAGAAATGACCAAATCAGGTAGAAATCACCGGATTTATCGAATCAGTTAACCACCGGATATTACTGAATGAGGTATAAATCACCGGATATTACCGAATCAGGTATAAATCCCCAGATATTATCAAATCAGGTAGGTATCACCAGAAATGACCAAATCACGTAGAAATCACCGGATTTTTCGAATCAGTTAACCACCGGATATTACTGAATGAGGTATAAATCACCGGATAATACCGAATCAGGTATAAATCACCGTATATTACCGAATCAGGTATAAATCACCGGATATTACTAAATGAGGTATAAATCACCGGATATTACCGAATCAGGTATAAATCACCATATATTACCGAATCGGGTATAAATCACCGGATATTACCGAATCGGGTGTAAATCACCAGATATTACCGAATCAGGTATAAATCTCCAGATATTACTGAATCAGGTATAAGTCACCAGATATTATCAAATCGGGTAGAAATCACCGGATTTATCGAATCAGTTAACCATTGGATATTACTGAATGAGGTATAAATCACCAGATATTACCGAATTAGGTATAAATCACCGTATATTACCCAATCAGGTATAAATCACCGGATATTACCGAATCAGGTATAAATCACCGGATATTACCGTATCAAGTATAAATCACTGGATATTATCAAATCAGGTATAAATCACCGGATATTACCGTATCAAGTATAAATCACTGGATATTATCAAATCAGGTATAAATCACCGGAAATTACCAAATCAAGTATAAATCACCGGATATTACCGAATCAGTTATAAATCAACGGATATTACCGAATCAGGAATAAATCACTGAAAATTACCAAATCAAGTATACATCACCGGATATTACCGAATCAGTTATAAATCATCAGATATTACCGAATCAGGAATAAATCACTGGAAATTACTGAATCAGGTATAAATAACAGGATATTACCGAATCGGGTATAAATCCCCAGATATTACCAAATCAGGTATATCTATCTGCCCGATATTACCAAATCAGGTATATCTATCTGCCAGATATTACCAAATCAGGTATATCTATCTGCCCAATATTACCAAATCAGGTATATCTATCTGCCCAATATTACTAAATCAGGTATATATGCTGTATATTACTAATATGTTCGATAATTACCAAATCCGGTATATCTTAGATATTACCAAATCAAGTAGATCTGCTCAATATTTCCAAATGAGGTATATCTGCCCAATATTACCAAATCATGTTATCTGCCCGATATTACATGATTAGGTATATCTTCCAGATATCATCAAAGCCACTGTTTATCCATTTTACAAAGACTTGATTTTATATTGATGTGATATCAGGCTTGTTACCTTCACCACCGAAGGTGGATGGAGCCAATGGTTTCATCCCTGTTTTTCAATAATTACATTTGAATGTCAATAATTTTTTTCTGGTCTTCATCAATGATCTCTCTGACTCTCTTGAAAATCCTCTCTATCTCTTTGCTGATGACTCCACTCTCTGCCGCTCCATTCCTCATCCCTCAGATCGTCAGTCTGCAGCCTCCTCACTCTGCAGACCTGGACAAAATCACAGACTGGGCAAACAAGTGGAACATGTCTTTCAATCCTGACAAATCTTACACTCTTATGATGTCTCTCCGAAAAGACCGAATGGTCAACCCTCCCATCTACTTTCTGAATAATCCTCTCCAAGAAGTTCTGTCAATCAAGCTTTTGGGTCTCACTATCTGCCATGATCTTTCCTGGGAAAACCACATTTCCAAGCTGGCCTCCAAAGCCAGTCGCTGACTGGGCAAGTGGGCATCCTCCGTCGTGCGAAGTCCTTCCTTGGCACACCTGAGCTCCTCACCACATACAAGGCTTTCATCCGCAGCTCAATGGAGTAATGCTCTCCCCTCTGGGCTGGTGCTCCTGCCTCACACCTAGCTCGTCTTCACGCTGTTGAAACCAAAGCGTTCAGAATCATTGGAATCTCCCACGATGACGCTATCTCTGAGGGCCTTTCACTTACTCACCGCAGGCAGGTTGGTGGTCTTTCCGTCTTCTACCGACTCCTCTCCGGCCTCGCCCCCCCCCCAGCCCTGTCTGTGCTCTGTCCCCCAAATATTCCTACAGGTCGCACAAGATCTGCCTGCAACCACCCTCTTATGGTTAAACTGCCAAAATCAAGACTCTCTGCTCACCTTCACTCCTCCATTCCTCTTTTCTCCCGCCTCTGGAACAAACTCCCTCACTCTCTTCAATCCCACTCCTCCCTCCAGGTCTTTAAAACAGCTGTTCACCACCATCTCTTATCTTCCCCAATCCAAAACCTTGATCTTTTCTACCCCCGCTAATTTCACCCCAAATCCACTTTTTTGAAATACCAACTGCTTTCCTGGAAGTCCTTGGTGTCCTTGCGTTTTATACCTATCCTGCCTCCCCCCAAGCCCTCTCCCTCCCACCCGATGTCCCTGCTCTCAAATGTTGTGTTTGTGTGCTTCCTCCCCTTCTCTCCCCATCTTGTCTGCCGCTCCCCTTTTTATATACTTTGTTTGCTTGTTTGTTTGATTTGTTTGTTTGATAAATGTTAGCTCTTTCACGAGCATTGATTCTGCATACAAAAAAAAAAAAAAAAAAAATTTGAAAGATTGGTGTTGTGGTGACTGAATATGGTATTACTAGCGAGGTACCTGTGCTACACACGTGTGGGAAGCCAAAAGCAAACAAACAATGCGGAAATGACGATTGCTAAACAATGGAACCAATAAATTTCACATTCCTGTGCCACCTTTAGTCAAACATCAGGCATTAGCAGCAGTCGACGTTAGGCATTGACAGCAGGTTCGTGAAGGACTTGGGCAAAGAATGTACACACACAGTCTGAATGTTTCTTTACATTGTCAATGGCAAACCTACAAATGGCGAATCCACGAATGTCACTGGTGGAAACTCTTCCACCATTTCCTCATTATTCTGCTTCAAACTGAATATTTCTATATTGTCATTACAAACAGCATCATTCCAATCGCAAATTAAAACTATAGCATCAATATAGCACAATGCAATGTTAAATCACGAAAAAAAACGTACCCAGTCTTAATGTTTCCATACCCAGTCAATGGCGAAACTGCAAAATGGCGAATCTGTGAATGCCATGGGGAGAAAGTAGAAACCCTCAAGTCATCGACTAGCTAGTTTGAGGTGGGGTTTAAATGTATGACATCTGTTACGTGCTCCTCCCCGACCCCCTGGTCACGGTGTGCCTCCGAGCCCCGAGAGGAGTCACGGCAGAAAAATGTGTTATTCTGTATGTCAAAGATCAATGGAGAAGCCACCCCAATTGTTACTCACAAACAAATATTGTATTAAGATCACACAAGAATAACAGTACAACAATAATAGTAATCAAAAGTACAATCAATATGTCCTATGATGGTACCATCAGTTTTGTGATATATAACTCACTGTGCTCCAAGTGAGTGAAACAAGAACATCCCAAATGTCTCTTATTCCCGGCTTCAAGCCCAAAGTTGATTCGCTCCAGCGATCGCCAGAACGATGTCCAATCGAGAACAGAATCCCATGCGGATGGCAAGTACAGTCACACAGCCCAAAGCTGCACAAAGGCGCCCTCAAGGCGACTGGGAAATCACACCCTCGGGTGTGGACTTTCACGGCTCACAGTCGGCGAACCGCAAATTAATCTTCAAGCCACGGTGCACACACACATGCCAGATATGTCTGAAAGCGGTGAGAACGGCTGACGAAGCAAAGACCTTGCTCGACGCGTGAAGCGCGCGGGTCAAAATGGCCAACTACCCGTTCTTGAGACGTAACGGCCCGGCGATAATTCTCCTCGGAATCCACCGCCAAAAACCTGACACGCAGGTTGATCGGTCACAGCGATGACAACTCTGTCGCAGGAATCCCTTTCCCGGAAACCCAAAAGTTCGCTAGTGACTCTTGCTCGCCAACGTTCGCTCCAGACCGCAAGTAGCTCGGCTCCTTCTTGTCCGACTCACTCGCTCCGCCCTTTTCTTCCCTCTTCCTCTTCGTCGCCGTCCGGTTCCTGTTTCATTTAAAACATCAACTTTTAGCTTTTGAAAATAGAAATATGTATTCCCTTTAAATGACAACAATAATAATACATGGAATCAGAAATGCTTACAGTGGATGAAAACCACCACAACGGAAGTGATGAATCCATAACACTTCCCCCACTCAAGAACGAAAGTTTGAACATAGTGAAAACTTTCTTTGCAGGCAAAAACTCTTTTAACAAACAAAAGTAAAACTCACACCCCAAATCATCAAGTCACGTGAGCAACAATAAATTAATATTTCCTAAAAATAAAGAAACAAAACTTCAAACAACCTACAGAGATTCCCAAAGTTAGTTCACTCTGGACAAAGCATCAGCAACGACATTGTCCCTGCCCTTTACATGCTCAATTTCCAAGTTGAACTCCTGCAAAGCCAAACTCCATCTCATCAACCTCTGATTTTTATTTTTCATTTTTCTGAATGAAGGTTAAGGGGTTGTGATCAAAAGTCCAAAGTCAAGCAAATCTATAGCACTTTTTTAGGGAGGCCGAGCTGAGAGCCAGGTTTCATGGTGGTTGGGTGGTGAGGCCTGGAAGTATTCACTACATGGACGCCTTTAGGAACGTGGAGTTCACGGTTAATCCGTGTAGGAATCTTGGCTCGGCTGCTCCGCAGCATTCAGTGCTTCAAAATCTTCCTAACTTTTATAATAATCACGCTAGGAGCGCTTGTCGCTGTAGTCACGTGAATAGCGGACTCCTTCTCAGCCACAACCCTGATAATCATCCCTTCGGGAGCTGCCGTAACTCTGGGAGCCTCCATAGTAATCTCGACTGCGGCCACCACCAAAACTACTACTCCCACGTTTTCCTCCTCTGTAGCCCCCTCAACACCCATGGCCTGCCTTCTCTACTGTTATGGTCCGACCATCCATAACCTTGCCATTCAAATCCTTTTCTGCATCTTTGGCGTCCTTTGTTTTTTCAAATGTGACAAAGCCAAACCCTCTTGACTTTTGCGTCTCCCTGTCTTTTATCAGCCACACTTCCAGGAGTGGTCCATATTTGCCAAAGACAGAGTCCAGAACATCTTCCCTTGTGTTGAAGTTCAGTCCACCTACAAAGAGCTTGCCAACATTGCCTCCATCCCTGACTTGTGTGTGCTGACACTTAGTTTCAGGGTACTTGACAAGAAGTGTCTGTGCAAAGCGTGACATCAGTACCTTCCTCTTCTCTTCAGAGCGCTTCCTACCCATAGCACGAGTCACGGTACAGGATGGAAAGATACCCGGAATCTCCTGCTCTAACTGTGCGGTGTTATTTTCCATACGAGGCTTTTCAACAAACATCGGGTTACCAGAAACTTGACCACTGGCCAAATCATTCCCGATAACAAAAGATATTCCCTCTACAGGTAGAGTGGCTTGTAAGCCTACGGTGACCAGTCCTGACACCAAATCAGACTTTAAATGGATGACATGAAGTGGAGCTTTAACATAGCCACCAACTCCCTGTAAAAGAACACTAACACCAGTTGCCGTCTTATCTGACAATGGCAAAATGCCCTCAAGCATCAAAGATTGATGTGCTCCTGTGTCCCTCAATGCCCTAACAGGTCTCTGGTTAGTCAAGTCTCCATCCAGTGACACAAACCCCTCTGAAATAAAATGTTTGTAACCCTCTTGAACAAGGTCGTTCTGTGATGCCGTAACTTTGGCATGGGAACCTTCACAAAGCACTGTCTTCCAAGGACGATTTCTCACATTTGCCAATGCATTCGGAGTTGTACTAGTCTGACTCCGCTCCTGATTTTTCCTTTCCAGGGCATAACATTGGGACATCAAATGTCCAGGTTTCTTGCAAAAAGCGCAAGTAAGCCCGGAGGAAAAACTCGTGGTCTGCCTCGAGCCCCCCCGGAAGATAAGTCTGTCTTGGAACTGTAGTCTTCTGATCCCTAAAAGTCGTGGTATCAGATTTGTCCTCATAGTCATCTCTAGGCCGCCCCCATGAATATTCGTCTCCGCACCGGATGTACCACAACTCCCCTGGCGAACTCTAGGTGGGATATTAGGTTTGTGGAACCCCATCCTGTGTGTCAAGGCATAGTCATCGGCCACGGTTGCTGCCTCATACAACTCTGGTACCTTGTTTTCCTCCAAATGTACTTTAATGTCCTCATGGACACACTGTTTGAATTCCTCCACCAAGATAAATTGTCGCAACAGTTTGAAGTCTTTCCCAATCCCTTTCGAATCACACCACTGATCAAATATGGTTTCCTTCCTTCTGGCAAACTCCACATGGGTCTCACTCTCCCTCTTCCTGGCATTCCGGAATTTTTGCCGGCAAGCTTCACGGACCAATTCATAGGCTTTGAGAATGGCTTTCTTCACTTCCTCATAATCTGTACATTTGTCAATCGGTAAAGCCGAAAATATATCTTGAGCTTTACCCACCAGAACCCTTTGCCCTAACATAGTCCAGGACCCCACAGGCCATTTTAGCATTTGAGCCACTTTCTCAAAGTGTAAAAAAAACTTGGCTACCTCCTTTTCATTGAAGGGTGGAACCAGCCTCACATGTCTACCAACATCCCAGGTGTCCTGAATAGTTGTCGAACCAGCCGGCATGGATGCTACCTCTCCCCGTTCTCCCATTAATCCCAACTCCTTGAGTTTAACTTCCTTCTGATACTCCATGTCACGTTCCTTTAACTCCCTTTCGGCTCTCCTTTCCTCTGCTCTTTCCTTTTCTCTTCTTTCTTCGAGTTCCTTCTTTCTTCTACACCTCAGCCCAACTCCTGCTCATCGGTCATAGCATGTGCTATGCGAGGTGGATCGGCCTCTCGGAGGTGTAAATGGTGGCAGCCAAGGGGGGCGGTGTTCCAGCCCGATTTCTTCCTCAGTCATGTCAGGGGGAAGGGCGTCATTTAGTGTTGTACTAAAGGTCCTAACTAATGTTTATGTGGTTTGCAGTGCCATAATGCACAAAGGTTTGACTACTAGGTGAGACATACAATGGCTATACTCATTATTCCCTCACTAACTATCACACGAATCTCCTGGTAGATTCACAATTATACACCTTAACCGACAAAACGCCTAAACATGGACTTATTACAGGAAGTGTTCCTTATTGCGACATCTCGAAGCATGTTACCTACTCAGATCTACCTGGCTCTAGATATTGCTTTACCCTCCCAGACATAACACAGCCCCCCTCCTGGAACCGTAGCTCCTGCAAGGTTCACTGCAGGCACTACCATTCCAGCCTTAACACTTACTGTCACACACTTAATTAACCTATGAAATAAATCAGGAAGGGCTGTGGGAAGTGAGTCGGACTACCTACCTACACTTCCTTAACATGCTAAACCCCTTAACAATCATGCATTCATGTATTTACATTGGTCTTCATGTTCCTGCGCTCCAGTGGTGGGAGGAACAAACAACAGGCAACGCTAACTTAACCACAAAACTTACCAACTTACCAAAATTCAAAAACTCCATAAACATTTTTGCATACCCCAATCTACAGACCGCGTCCCCCGGTGGATGCTACAAGACACAACCTTACCTGCGGGGCCATCCCCAATGCACCCCCTAAATTTCCACGGGCCCTGTCCAGATGTTGTAGGTGAGTGACATGGCTCGGTGGATTTCGCCCACATTCATTCAACACAAACCCCTTAACCACTCATTCTCATTCCAAAAATCATCAAGGCATTTCAAAAGTCAACAAAGCACTTATTCCAATACACCCACCCTGCAGGACCATGGCATTGATGTCATATACATGTGTGTGCATTCCTCAACTCGGCAGCGGGGAGGTACCGCACAAAACGATGGTGGGAGCACTTCAGGCTGTGGTGCCCGCAGTCCCAAAAACAAGTCAACCAACTTACAAGTTCATTGCCCCCCCCCCCCCCCTTTACCTCTTGGCCCCGTGACAGCCAAACAGCCCCTTTCCGCCGTTACCTCGCCGGTGAGGGTCTCCACACACACCAGGCTCTTCCGCGGCCTCCTGCTTCAGTGCAGCAACACGGGTCAACGGGGGACATCCTCACCCCGCGGCATCCAACCAGACCCTCCACCGACGAGCTCCAATTTCCAGTTACCACTGGCTGCCAGGGGTAATTGTCGCAGACCTGGACAAAATCACAGACTGGGCAAACAAGTGGAACATGTCTTTCAATCCTGACAAATCTCACACTCTTACGATGTCTCTCCGAAAAGACCGACTAGACAACCCTCCCATCCACTTTCTGAATAATCCTCTCCAAGCAGTTCTGTCACTCAAGCTTTTGGGTCTCACTATCTGCCATGATATTTCCTGGGAAAACCACATTTCCAAGCTGGCCTCCAAAGCCAGTCGCCGACTGGGCATCCTCCGTCGTGCGAAGTCCTTCCTTGGCACACCTGAGCTCCTCACCACATACAAGGCTTTCATCTGCAGCTCAATGGAATACTGCTCTCCCCTCTGGGCTGGTGCTCCTGCCTCACACCTAGCTCGTCTTCATGCTGTTGAAACCAAAGCATTCAGAATCATTGGAATCTCCCGCGATGAAGCTAACTCCAAGGGCCTCTCACTCACTCACCACAGGCAGGTTGGTGGTCTTTCCGTCTTCTACCGACTCCTCTCTGGCCTTTCCCTCCCCCCCCCCCCCCCCCCAGCTCTCTCTGGGCTCTGTCCCCCAAATATTCCTACAGGTCGCACAAGATCTGCCTGTAACCCTCTTATGGTTAAACTGCCAAAATCAAGACTCTCTGCTCACCTTCACTCCTTCATTCCTCTTTTCTCCTGCCTCTGGAACAAACTCCCTCACTCTCTTCAATCCCACTCCACCCTCCAGGTCTTTAAAACAGCTGTTCACCACCATCTCTTATCTTCCCCCATCCAAAACCTTGATCTTTTCTATCCCCGCTAATTTCACCCCAATTCAACGTTTTTGAAATACCAACTTGTCCTGGAAGTCCTTGGTGTCCTTGTGTTTTATACTTCTCCCAACCCCCCCCCCCCCTTCCCACGCCTCCTCCCCCCAAGCCCTCTCCCTCCCACACATCTCCCTGCTCTCAAATGTTGTTTGTGTGCTTCCGCTTCTCTCCCCATCTTGTCTTCCGCTCCCTCTTTTTATATATTTTGTTTGTCTGGTTGATTTGTTTGTGAAGTAAATGTCAGCTCTTTCACGAGCCTCGATTCAGTATACAAAAAAAAAAAAAAAAAAAAAAAAGATGGGGGTCGCAGGCATCGCTCCTCAGAGCTTGAGCCGTACCTGCGGACACACACACCTTCCCCACCCACAAGACCCCAAAACACATTTCCTCCCCCACTACCATTCAATTCTCCACACAACTCAGCACAATTCCATAGATGGTGTAAAAGGTGTTACAAGGCTTGCCATGGCCTGCTACATGTGAAATCCCCCAGTTCACATTTAAACCATTACACATTTCCAAAAGCACAATAATCACCCCTCATTATCTCCAATAATCATCACTCCCTCTCCAGTTTTCACTCTCACAACCACGTAGAAACACATAACCACAACACAAAAACATACGCCACCCACAAGACACTGTGTGGCCCCCATTCCATCCCCTCACCGGCCATGTCATGTCATCACTCTCACCCGCCTCCCAACTCCAAATTACATGTCCCCAAAATTTCACAAGCAAGTCCTGAAGCCTGGGACAGTACTCCTCAAAACACTCAACTCAAGTGCAGGTAGTTGCAGGTTAGTCGGGTCCAAGAGTGCCATCCACCACACCTAATTTCCCCCTCACCCTTCCAATCCACCCCGGAGCCTCCCGACCCATGTAGGAGCTCAATCTATCCCCGTGAACTATCTGTGGAAGGGTATGCGGGCCCATCTGAATGTTGAACACCACATCAGTCACCTGTCGAAGCACCACCCCGGGGCCGTTCCAAGGTGAGGTGAGCTTTGGGCACACCCCCTTCCTTCTCCGTGGCCAGTAGAGCCAAACAAGGTCTCCGGGGAGGAACCGAGGTGTGTGTGCCCGAGCGTCATACTTATGTCATATGTCATATGTCATATGTCATATTGTCATATGTCATACATACATTTTCATATGCGAAGAAGCCAAGCCAATTTGCTTCCTCGCAAACTCATGAGCCTTTTCCATGCTCGCTTTCAAATTGGTTGCATAGCTTTCCACAGATGGCTCACCCGGTTCCCCTGGTGACGGTCCCATCAACAAATCTGTGGGGACTCGCATCTCCCGACCGAACATCAACAAGGCGGGGGTGCACCGAGTGGTCGCATGCTGGGCGGTCCGGTATGCCATCAATATAAAGGGAAGGTGCTCGTCCCAATCCTGTTGGTTTTCGGATGTAAAGAGGGCCAATTGTGTCAACAATGTCCGGTTGAACCTCTTTACCATCCCATCCGATTGAGGCCTAAGGGGGGTCGCCCGGGTCTTATGAATTTGGAGGAGTTCGCACACCGACCGCAGGAGGGCGGATTCAAAGTTCCAGCCCTGGTCAGTGTGTAGCTCCCATGGAACGCCAAATCGGGAGAAGAATCCCTCAACTAGAACTTGAGCTACCAGCCGGGCTTCCTGGTTGAGCAATGGGTAGGCTTCTGGCCACTTGGTGAAGTAGTCCATTGCCACCATAATGTATCGGTTCCCTCGGCAGATGGCTGGCAGGGGTCCCACTACATCTACTGCCACCCGCTCAAGTGGTGCTCCGACATTGTACACCTGGAGCGGGGCCTTGCGCGCACGTGGGGGTCCCATCTTACCGCGGCAGAGGTCGCAGGATTTCACCCAATTTTGAATGTTCCTGCCCGAATTCACCCAGTAAAACCTCTGCTGCAATTTGGACAAAGTTTTGGCCACGCTCAAATGTCCCATTGTCCTAGTCCCATGCACGTGCCCCATAACCACATCCTTCAATTTGTTTGGTACAATTATCAACCAGGAAGCTACATCGCCCGTTGGTGTCACCCACTTTCTGAACAAATAGCCATCTTTCAACCCCAACATCTGCCACTGTGCCCAATAGGCCTTTACCTGGGCCCCATGTGGAGCAATCTCCTCCCAAGAAGGTCTTTTGTCCTCCTCTAGCCAATGAAAAAGGGGCCCCAAAACAGGATCCTCCCTTTGACTCTCTCGCCAATTCACATCGCCCAATTCAGGTGGGGGTTGTGGCAAAGTTCGCCTGGTCACTCTCGCTTCATATAGGCATGCATCAATTTGGTCCTGCCCAATTGGATCCTTGGCTTCTTGTCTATCACAAAATTTACACTGTGCCTCCCAACAAGGGCGCCGAGAGAGAGCGTCCGCATTGGCATGTGCTTTGCCAGGCCGATGTTGCACAGTGAAATTATACTGCTGCAGCCTCTCAAGCCACCTTGCAATTTGTCCCTCCGGCTCTTTGAACCGAAGAAGCCATTGCAAGGAGGCATGATCCACTCGGATCACAATCTCCCTCCCATAAAGGTAAGGGTGAAAGTGTCCAACTGCAGACAGTAGGCCCTTAGTTCTTTGCAGGTAACGCAATAATTTTGTTCGGGCCTCGAAAGTGCCCGACTAATACGCAATAACCCTCTCGACTCCCTGTTGCATTTATGACAACACAGCTCCCAATCCTTCCTGGCTCGCATCTGTGTCCAGGATGTAATTCCTGGACATCATCCATCATCCGTCGGGTATGTCATCATCCGTCGGGCCATCATCCGTCGGGTATGCCAAAACTGGGGCCTCCACCAGACGTTGTTTTAAGTGATTGAATGCCTCGATGCAGCTCTCTGACCATATAAATTTGGCTCCTTTCTCTGTCAATTTGTGCAAAGGTCTTGCAATTTCTGCGAAATTTGCCACAAATCTCCTGTAGTAAGACCAGAGGCCCAAAAGTCCTCTGACCTCCCTTACATTTTTGGGGGCGGGCCACTCTTTTACTGATTTTACTTTCCCAGGGTCAGTGGCCACGCCGCTCTCACTAATCACGTGACCCAGGTAAGTCACCTCTCTCTTGAAAATTTCACACTTGCTCGGATTCAATTTCAACCCAGCACCCCTTAATCTCCCAAATACCTCTGACAAATGTTTAGCAGCCCGTTCAAATGTGGTGTGGAAGCGTGGACCAATACATCATCCAAGTAGACAAGGCAAGTCTGCCCTGGTAAGCCAATTAAAACACGTTCCATCAGACGCTCAAACGTGGCAGGGGCATTGCACAATCCAAAAGGCATAACTACAAACTACCAGAGACCCTTTCCTGTGGTGAATGCTGTTTTCTCCCTCGCCTCTTTATCCATTTCCACCTGCCAATAACCACTCTTTAAATCCAATGTAGAGAACCATTTTGAGCCTGAAACGGCATTGAGGGTGTCATCAATCCTTGGCAGGGGATACGAGTCTTTGAGTGTCACATGATTGAGCTGGCGGTAGTCCACACAGAACCGAGTGGTCCCATCCTTCTTTTTCACCAGCACAATGGGTGACACCCAAGGACTCACCGAGGGCTCGATAAATCCGGCTCTTTCCATTTTGCTCACCTGTTCCTCTGCCTCCTCTTTCTTAGCGAAAGGGAGCCGCCTCGGCAGTTGGCGAACAGGCCGAGCCTTGCCAGTAGTAATTTGGTGCCTGACGAGACTTGTGCATCCAACATCCTCGGGGGAGAGAGAAAAAACATCCAAGTTCTTACCAACCAAATTGTTCAATGTCTCTACCTGCTCCGATGTTAGGCCCTCTTCAGAGCGTGTCATCATGTCCCGCACTCCCTCTGGCCAATCACATTTACCCAAATTTTGTCCTCTTTCCGGCTGTACTGGCAAGCATGTGGATCCACCTCCTTCGGTGACCTCTACTACACTACTGCATTTGGCTACGATGGTTCCGCCCCTTACAGTGCGGGTGCTATCGGACAAGTTGAGCAGCCTGACTGCCAGCATAGGCCCACGGGTGTCTACGAGGGTGCGACCCACCATTAATCCCTCCGTCCACTGTGAGGACCACGACTCCACTAGCCCCAGCTGGCCAATGGGTTGAGCACCTGCTGCTAACTCCGCCATCACCACTCTCTCGGACCTGGGAGGCACGGTCAGAGTGCGTGGTACCTCCAGCCACGTCCCCTGCACCTCCTCGTCATCACCCAGTACCACTAACTGCAGCCTCTCAGTGCCCAACCATATATGACCACGCCCAAGGTCTAGTTGGCAGTCATGTTCCACCAGGAAACTCAGTCCCAATAGACACTGATCGCACACCCCCGCCACCCATGCAACCATGCTGACCTCCAGACCACCCAACTCCATCCTCACCTCTCCGCGTCCCAATATTGGTGCCGTTGCCCCCGTAGCCAGTTGGAGGCTGTGTCCTGCTACCCTATCAATTTTGTCCCAGCCTCAAACACTCTGGTCTAGCACACTCGGATTAATAATGGTGTCACCGGCTCCAGTGTCCACCACAGCCTCACAAAATTCTCCCTCAATTTTGCATCTAACCCTTAGATTACCCGTGCCAATTTTTCCACAATTCACTACTTTCACCAAAAGAGGGCGCTTCTCCACACACTTGCCAGCCGAGCATGGCCCCGTATGCTCGGCTCGTTCTAGTTCCCGCACACTCTATTGCTATCGGCCCAGGCCGAGGTGGTGGTCCTCTTTCTGGCGCCTGTGGACCTACTGGTGGCCCCCTCCTTTCTGGGCTGCGAAGCCTGTTAGGAGATGGTGGCCCAGGTGGTTGCCGACAATCCCTCTGCCTGTGCCCTCTTCTCCCACATGTAAAACAAGTCCCCATGAATGGACCCCTCTGGTACCCAGGCGGAGCACCCCTTTCTCCCGGCCCAGCCCGATAAAAATCAGGCCGTCCTGATGGCAAACCTGGACCAAACTGCCGTGACTCACTCCCTGCAAATTTGCCCCCGGTCAAATTTGTCAGCTGGTGGCTGATTCCCCTTAACATTCGTCCTATGTCATCCTCTGGCTTTTCCTGATCCTGCACCTCGGCCTGCCGTACCGTCACAGGTGCCCTCTCCGATGCGCGGTTCGACCTCCTCAGAAAGGTCAGTCTCGCCGCGCATTCCACCACCCGGTGCACCGTGGGTGGGTCCTGTAACTCCACCAACGTCCGGACCTCGGGATCAGGAAGAGCCGCCATAATTTTTCTATCGCCAGCTTGTCCCACGCCTGTGCTGGTAGGTCTCTGTATGCTATCCTCACAGATTGGTATATATCCTGGGCCAGCTCCTGCAACGTCTCATTAGGCTTTTGCCTGCGATGCAGCAGCTGTGCCCTGACCAGGTCGCACCTTGCACCTGTCCCATACCTATGATTCAAGGCCTCACAGATGGCCTTGCTGGTCAATATTCCCTCTGGGACTACGTTTAGCACGTCTGCGGCTGACCCCCGCAGTGTCGCCACCAGATTCCCCATGCGCTCCCGCTCTCCCCAACCATTGAGCTGAGACACGCACTCAAATTGTGTCAGGGAGCCTCGAGGCTCCCTGATCCATCAAAATGTACGAGGGGGATTGTTTTTCTAGAGACTCTATTCCTCGATTCCTCTATGTCCAAATCCAGTCCGGGGCCAAAACACCCCCCCCCCCCCCCCCCCAACTGGGTATTCAGTTTCGGAGCCTCTGGTGTCCAAATGTGGCGAGGGTCTCCTGAGTCACCTTAATCTGATCCTAAAGATGTTTAACAGACCTACTCACCTCTTCCCTCAGGCTTTCTTGGACCCGAACAACCTCCTCCTTGATGGTATTGTCCCAGGTCTCCAGTCGCTCCTGCACCAAATTACTCACCCTTTCATCATCCTTTTGCGGCCCCCACAGGCCTTTCTCAATTAACCCCTTCTCCTGCGGGCTTCTCCTTTTTCCATTTTCCCCATTTTCTTATGCGGGCTTCCAACCCTTTTACCTCCTCGGCCAATTTTCCCCCCTGTTGTTTGAGCATTCCCCATTCCTCACTCTGCTGTCGCATTCTGGCATCCACCCGGCCCCGATAGCCTTCCAGGTCTCCATTTGCTTTATCAATTCGGGCATTTGTGGCACCAATCCGACCCTCCCACGCTTCCTCCATTCGGACAGCCTTGGTCACGCCCACCTCTATTTTTGACACTAATTCTGTCCGTATCGATTCACTTACCACCCCTATGGCTTTTTCCATTTTCCCCATTCTAGTTCCTACTTTACCCTCCAATTCCCCCAGTCTGACCTTAATTTAGTTTTGCACCCTCCCTTCTATGCCATCAATTCGTTCCCCCAGCTGCTGTGCCATTTCCCCAATTTTTCCTTCCAACTTTTCATCCCTTTCCTTCATTTGCTCATTCATTTGTTCATTCATTTGTTCATTCATCCCTTTCATTTTTCCCTCCAATCCCTCAATTTTGTTGTCCATCCCTTCGATCTGTTCTTTAATCCCTCCTTTAATCTTTTCATTTGCCCCTCCATCTCTCCCTTTAATCCTTCAATTTTACCACTCTGGGCATTCAATTCCCCCTTCAACTCATCAATTTTATTTCCCTACCCTTAAATTTTTCACTCCAATCGATCACTCATTCCCTTCATTCCTTCCCTACATTCATTTTCCTGCGACTCCATTTTCTTTTCCAACCCACTTTTCATTTCATCCAATTCCCGACTGGCTCGCTCACTGTGCTCCCTCATATCGTCTCTCATTTCCCTCATCATTTGCATCCACATCTGGTCGGGCATCGGGGCCGCTCCTACTGCTCCCGACTCCCCGGTAGGGGAGGGGGATAAGTTGGTGCTCGGGACGGGGGAGGTTCCAAGACTCACTTCTAATTCTCCTATTTCCGGCTCACTCCCTACGCTGACGGAAGCCTCGCTACGCACCTCCATTTCGTCGACCTCCGACATCCGCTTTTCGGAAGGTCGTTCCCCGTGCGCGTATTTATTCTAATTCCAGAAAAACACAATTTAAATTTGACAAAGACGCGATATCCCGCTCCGTATGCCCAATTGATTATTAAATTTCTCCACCTCGCCTATAAAAATTTTGCGTTCGAACGTCGGGCGCAATGTACGCCCGACCGTGTCGATGTCTCGCCACGAACAAAAAAAATTTGTCTGACGGGTTCGAATCCTACACTTCTGACACCAAATGTCGCGCAACTCCGATTAACATCAGAGTTGCGGAGGCCGATTACGAGGCTTTACTCCCGAGGTGAAAACTCAATAGCGGATTCCAAAACCAAAGCGCGCAGGATGGAGGGGAACGATAAGAGCCCCGCAGCCTTATCTATTAAAAGCAAGCAGGAAACTGAGTTCAGGTATATACAGAAAATAATACAACGATTTATTAATGAAAAGCAAGGACAGGAAAATACGTGCCGGTAATGAACTATTCTAAATCGGGATCCCACACTCCAGACCTCAAATACAAAACGGGGGATTATGAATTCACAAAGAAACACGTCTTTTGTGTCAAAATGTACGCGGATGCGGCTTATCTGTCTCGTCGTCTTCTTCCCGGCCTGGACGAATCCTCCGTCCGCCTCACACGCCCCACTAGGCCAGAACCAACGCCCTCGCCGCTGCACCCAAGGTCCCGCTCCAAGCTCCGAAGCACCCCGAGATCCATGCACCAATCTCCAAAACAACACGAGGTCCCACAGCAGGACAGCGAGCTCCTCCCGGGCTACACCTCAGCCCAACTCGGGTCGGGGGCTCTGAACTGTGCTGCCAGGAATCCAACTGCTTGCCAAGGCGTCTGGTGCTCACTCTCAACTCAACTTGGTTCAGCGCACCTCCGAACTGCACTGCCGAAAATGGCGTCCGACCCTCGATAATATCTCCGGCCGATGACGTCACATTGGCACACTGCTCTGCCAATCAGAGCCTCCCACGACTCGCCGGCTCGTCCAGGAGCACGCCCACTGCGTCGCTCCAACTCTCCCCACTCCTGCTCCTCGGTCATAGCACGTGCTATGCGAGGCGGATCGGCCTCTCGGAAGTGTAAATGGTGGCGGCCGAAGATGGCGGTGTTCCAGCCCGATTTCTTCCTAAGTCATGTCAGGGGGAAGGGCGTCATTTAGTGTTGTACTAAAGGTCCTAACTAATGTTTATGTGGTTTGCAGTGCCATAATGGACAAAGGTTTGACTACTAGGTGAGACATACAAGGGCTATACTCATTATTCCCTGACTAACTATCACACGAATCTCCTGGTAGATTCACATTTAGACACCTTAACCGACAAAATGCCTAAACATGGACTTATTTCCGGAAGTGTTCCTTATCGCGACATCTCGAAGCATGTTACCTACTCAGATCTACCTGGCTCTTGATACTGCTTTACCCCCCAGACATAACTATATATATATATATACATATACATACATATATATATATATATATATATATATATATATATATATATATATAATATATATATATATATATATATATATATATATATATAATATATGTATATATATATATATATATATATATATATATATATATATATATATATATATATATATATATAATATATGTATATATATATATATATATATATATATATATATATTGTTACGGATCGCGGATTAAGATGTTATTTACCGAGCGGTATTGCCGCGACCTAACAGTTATTCCCCGACGAGACCCCGATTCCACCCGACGTTGACCAAGTCGCGCTATGCTAAATCAATGATTTGGAAAGGACACAACGACTGGGATAAATGAAACGACACAAGGGGTACAGTTCTCAAGACCTCCGGAGGAGGATATAATTAGTGGTGGAAAAGAAGGGTAGATTACAAGGTAATGAGGGAAAGACACAGAAGAGATAGGCACTTAGTTACAGTCTTATCTTATCCCCGACAGACCACAGACAAACGGGACAAGACTGACTTACACAGGGATTGATGGCAGGGAAGGACAGGCAGACGATAGCACAAGGTGCACCTTGGCTCAGGGACAGGATACAGCTCGGTCCAAAAGATGCAGGGAGGTGTCACAGCGCTCGGAGGTGGCGTCCTTCTCGCTTCAAATTCAGCGCGCATCTGACGTCACCTCCCTCTTCCTGCGCATGCTCAGCGGGGAGTGACACGCCCTCGGCTCGTTAGCTCCGCCCCAGATGGGATCGGTCCGCCGCTTCTATTGGGTGCGGGGGGTTACCGGGCTCCGCCCTTGACGAGGAGCTGACAGCGAGCCCCTACGTGGTAACCCCGTCGAGCACATGCTCAATGGCGGCTAACCAAGCCGGAGTGAGGACGCGCACTCCCCGCGCCGCCGCCGTTGTTGTTGCTGTTGTTGTTGTTGTTGTTGCTGAACCGTGAGGAAGAGCTGCACGGAGGTATTGGGAGGTCCTAAACTTCCTAACGGTGCCATACAATCACATTCTGGTGCAACGAAGAGTCAGAATTAATGGAAACGAGTCCTTAACTGACATAGACTAAGAATAACTAGCAAGATGTCCTATAGTTGTCTTACATGAGATGTGGTGAACCTGGGCACGACATTTAATGGGGGAAATAGGGGAAGGTCGGGTCTACAGAGTGTTGTTTACAGGAAATGGGACTAGGGAATGGGGGATTGGGGATAGTTGGGAAGTACTGAGGAAATAGGGGAATATTTACAAGCGGATATGGATGGATGTAAATCCCATATCCGCAACATTGCACCCTTCTCTACCTCGGGGCGTCCCGACCCGATAAATTTTTACCTACTTTAGTGTGGCACTCAGATGTAGTTCCCTCTACTATTAACTCAACCCTGAGTGCGACAGTTTTACAGATGTTCACAAATTAGTAAATATGTCCCCGTGCGACGTTGCACCCTTCTCCTCACAGAAACACACCCACAGGATAACCGAATCGCGGAAAGCATCCTCAAACTAAACATACAGCCGGTAGGGAGCATTATTTATACAACACTGATATTTACACTACGATCCAGGACCTGTTCTTTGAGGAACACATGCAGATGTTATGCATAGAGAGAGCACGCATGCCAGCATCGATACACCAACCCACGAGTGCCCTGTGGCCCTACGGCCTTTAATAATGTGCAGAGCACCCCGTCCAAGCACCAAAAGCACCACCCCATACACACAGTCAGCACCATCCGGTGCACCAATAAAGTGTTCATAGTCACCGGTGGTGTCGCAGCCGGCCGATGTTCTGCCGCTGGTCTTGCCTTCTCTTGGCCTTCTGGCTTCTTTAGGAATAAAGAAAGGCGCCAACCGCGTCCATTTCTAAATTGTGGCCGTCAGGGGGGGCCAACTATAAGTGGTTCACCTGTATGGCATAGGTGCCACGTTGACCCAAAGGTCCATCAACGGGTGGTGCTTGCCCGCAAAAGACTGCGGTCCATTGTGGGCGGCCACAAAAATTGCGGTCCATATGGTGTATCGATCCAGGCAGCAAGGAGCGAAAGTACAGGCCCACAACTGCGGAGCCAGCACCTCTCTCTCCTCTCTCTCTGCCCCAAAGCCAGATCCTCGGAGGTGGGAGACAAAAGAAAACAAGTGAGTAAGGTGGTAAGGGCGCAAAAGTGCACGCAATGTAAGGTAATGCACACTGGGGGCACATGGGGACCAGGTGAGACAGGTACGTTCCTACCGTACGCCCCCCCCCCCCCACCAGGTAACCTACAGTGCCCCTCCCTTACCCCTTACTGTATCCACAAAACACAACACTACCCATAAACATCTACTTTACACATCAACAAACGTCCCTACTGTCTTCCCCGTTCCTCCCATAAACCAAATTCGTCTTCTCTCCCTCCTAACCAATCAAATTTGCCATTTCCAACTCCACATCAAAATTTGCCATCTCCAACTCAACATCAAAATTTGCCATCACCAATTCATCATCAGTCCCTCCTAAGGAGGGAGAGATGGAATCACCCCAATGTCTCATCCACGTCGTGATGCGTCTCACAAATCCAACAGCAATTCTCATTTCCTGCAACACAGAACAAAGAAACACAGGTGTGGAGTCATCATCACCACAGGTAAGTGGCTGCGTATGGTGTGACAGGTTCATCAATCCTAACTATTTCCTAAATGACTAACAACTTTACATTACCCGGGGTCTTTCCCTGCCAATCCATTGGCCAACTTACACTATGGGTTCTAAAAACCAATTCCCATTGACCAAACTGTGGTGCTTCTCAATTTGGGGTCTCACTCCCCCGATTCATCTCCCGGTGCCCTCGCACAATTTCTGGGCTGTGACGTGTAGCTCTCCCAGCAGGTCTACCCACCTGCACACCTCCACCACTGTAGTTGCCACCCGAGCTTACCTGCTCCTCACCCTAACCTAACTACCTGGGGAAGGCCCTCTCGCACTCTCACCCCCTCAGTGCCCTTTCTGGCACGGGCTGCCCGATCCACACCCGGGATCCTCAGGCACCCACTGACACTAACGGCTCCCAGAGCCCACCTGCGGCCTCACCTGGCCGACATCCTCACAGTGGTGGAGTGCCCAAACCAACTACACACACTAACAGGCTACACGCCCAGCCATTTCCACAACACTAATGCACCCATCCACAATACCATTCTGCATCCGCACCACAAATGCCAATATCCAACCACAATTTACCTATACCTTCTAACTAACACTTACACTACCCGCCCCGGGTACTCGTGAAAGGGGTCCACTCTTCCCCCATCCACACCTTCGCACCATGCACACCACTCCGTACCACTTACTCCACTCTCTCCACACCACTCATTCCAATACTCCATGTATTCCACACACCTGTACTTGCACACCTGTGCTCTCATACTTGGTGCCGCCTGCACCCTTCTCTCCCCCAAGCGCATTCGCGCTGATCCACAACACTCACTACTCATACACTGCTCCACACACCTGTCCAGTTCTCACACAGCATCATCTCATCTAACTACTCCCCTCTGAAACTTGCGCTTCCCAGTCGTCCCTTTTAAACTATTGCGCTCCCTCGTCATTATCATCCATACTAATCTACCTGCATCCCCACTACAGGTATCAGTCCCTAACTAAACTTAACGTCACCTAATGTCATCTTCGCTAGATCCCTACACACAATATCCTAACCCACCCGGGCTAGTTTTCACTGCCATCAACCCCATAAACTATAGCGCATTTGCCCCACATGGGAAGGGTGGCAGGGATGCCACCCTTACCCACCGGGCACATCGCTCATCAATCCCCCAGTCCTCTGGCACTAATAAGCCCCCCTTATTCAGAGGTACTGGGTCCCGCCTCGGCATCTAAAGCCGAGGCAATCCACGGGGGCGCCTGCTCGCCGGTGTAAGGCCTTCTAGTTTCCCGGGGTCTGGCGGGGGGGGTGTCTGGGGTCGGCTAACCCGCTCCCCCCCCTGGGCGGAGTTAAGGACCTCAACCGCCGGGGATCATCCCGGCGCGTGGCTCGACAGTGCCGCGCCAGGTGACCCAGACGGTTGCAAGTATAGCACCTCACCTGATAAGGTGCTTGTCTCCGGAATTCCAAATTTCCCCCCCTGAAGGTCCGAATTGGATTACCCGCTCGTGGTCCACCGCGGGCCACCTCCGGGGCCGCCTGCCATGGTCCAGGTCCCGCCAGGCGCTGGTCCACCAGCCTCCGGACCATGCCCGCCAGGTCAGGACTCACGTCGGGGGCGGGCCCCCTAAGGGGTCCGCCCTCCATCGGGGGTCCCACCTGGCGGACCGCCATTGCGTGACGCTCGCTCCCCCGGGCCAGGGGCCTCGCTGCTTCCCAACGGGCCGCAGCGTCAGCCGCCTGGCTCAGAGTCTGCGGGCGCCACATGGCGAGCTGTTGCCGGAGCTCAATATCCGGGAGGGCCTGGATAAAATGGTCCAGCGCCAGGCTTTCCCGGGAATCCGCTGCCATGCTAGCATGTGCGATCCCCACTGCGCGGCGAATGTCGTGGGAAAGTTCCCCGATGGCTTCCTGGGGCTTGCGTTTTCGCAGCGCGAGCTGAGCTTTAACAAGCTCGCTCTGCTGTTCAATGCCGAATCGATTAATTAGGGCGTCGCGGAGGGCTGGCAGGGTGAGAGCACCCGGTGGTAATGCCGTCAGCACCTCCGCCGCCGCGCCACGCAATGCGGCCACCAGGTGTACTCCACCTTCGTCCTCACCCCAACCGTTGCCCTTACACACACAGTCAAACTGCGCCAGGTACGCGCGTAGATCACTCTTGCCGTCATACGGCGCGAGTGGGACCTTGTGGGACCACCTCGTATGCGAGTCGTTGCCCGCCTGCCGGACCCCGTGCGTCGCCCCTTGCGGGGTCAGCGCGGGGCCGAACCGGCCGGGCCCCCACGGTACATTACCCCCAAGGGGCTCTCGTGCCTCCCCTGTCCCTCTAAAAACTACCCCTGTTGGTGTCGATGCATGGGTCACACTTCCGCAACCCGCTACCCATTCCATACCACCACAACCTTGCTCACCCACACCTCGCACCTCTCCCATCACCGGACCCTCTCGCTCGCACCCTCGTTCCATACCCTCCGAACCAGCCATACACCTCACTCTTGGCTTCTCACGAACATCCGGGTCTATCTCGACCCCCAAGCTTATTAAATCACCTGGCGCATCATACGCACGACCATATTGGTCACCACTTACACCGGGTCCTCTTTCTCTTCGCTTCTCCTCCATCACCTGCGAATCCCTCATCCGGTTAATGAGCACATCATCACGATCCGAACACAGACTTTGGACCTATTCTTTTACTTCCTCCTTTATCTCTTTCTTATCCTCTCTCCATCGCTTCTTAATTTCGCTCACCCCTTCTTCCACTTCTTCTAATTTCTGCTTCACCTCCTTCATCTCCTCGTGCGCCCCCTTAAGTTCTTCCTCTAACTCCACCTTATTTTTTTCTATGTGCTCCCGCACCTCCCGCTCTTTAACCTCCATTACCTCTACCACCTTGTTCATTTTCCTCGTCAGGTCCTCATGTACCGTCTGACACTCTTTTTTAATTACCCCTACGTCCTTTTTCATCTCCTTCTGTGTCGATTTTAAACCCTCTATTACCGCTGTGTTCTTCTTTACCTGGCCCCCAACTCCTTTTGTCCCACTGTCAGTTGTTCTACTCCCAGCGTCAACTCCTCTATACCACCTTGCAATTTTACAGTCCCCTTTCTCACCTCCTTCTCCATGCGCTCCTTACAGTGCCTCACCTCCTCGCGCACTCCTCCGACCTCCTCACTCACACCTCTTCTTATCTCTTCTCCCATCACTTGCATCTCCTGCCCAGATGCCACCCTCATCTGCTCCATTTCCTCCCTGTGAGCATCCAATTTAGTTTCTACCCCCATTCTGACCCCCTCTATCTGCTGCCCCATTTTTTAAACTTCCCTTTCCGCTTGGTCCCTCATGTCCCTCAATTTGCCTTCCATACTGTTTTCTAACCCCTCTAACCCCTTTTTCATCCCTTCCATTTGATTCTCTTGAGCGGCCATTCTGTTTTCTACCCCCATTAACCCCTCCTGTATTTCCCCTAATCTATTGTCTAATCCCTCTATTCTACTCCCTAACCCTCCGATCTGGGCCCCCATGTCCTCCCTCAATTTCTCGCTATTGGACCCCATCCTTTGTTCTAACCATTGGCTATTGGCCCCCATGTCCTCCCTCATTTTCTCGCTATTCTGGGCCATAAGGGCCTTCATTTGTATTAAAAAAAGGTTCAAATCTACCAGCGGCGCTGCTACGGTCGCGGGCGCGGTTGCCGTAGCCATCTGCGAGGCGCCATTTTGCGCGCCCGTAACCTCGTGCGCGAGGATGCCATTTTGCGAACCTGCCGCCCTCACTGCTTCGCTCTCCTCTTGTCCCTCAATTTGGTCCTGGATCGACCCTGCCTCACTCTCCTCTACCGGAACCCAGCCGTCTTGATCTGCCATAGCGCGACTTTCAAAATTCGGGTTTTTATTTTAAAACAAAACAAATTTCACACTGCTTGTAATTTTGAGCGCGTGAAGCGCGCTTCGGGTCCGATCTCACTCCTCGACACCAATTTTTACGGATCGCGGATTAAGATGTTATTTACCGAGCGGTGGTATTGCCGCGACCTAACAGTTATTCCCCGACTAGACCCCGATTCCACCCGACGTTGACCAAGTCGCGCGATGCTAAATCAATGATTTGGAAAGGACACAACGACTGGGATAAATGAAATGACACAAGGGGTACAGTTCTCAAGACCTCCGGAGGAGGATATAATTAGTGGTGGAAAAGAAGGGTAGATTACAAGGTAATGAGGGAAAGACACAGAAGAGATAGGCACTTAGTTACAGTCTTATCTTATCCCCGACAGACCACAGACAAACGGGACAAGACTGACTTACACAGGGATTGATGGCAGGGAAGGACAGGCAGTCGATAGCACAAGGTGCACCTTGGCTCAGGGACAGGATACAGCTCGGTCCAAAAGATGCAGGGAGGTGTC